>NC_062566.1:74675000-74725000 GCF_022837055.1 Prionailurus viverrinus
TGTTAGAAACTAAAAGCTGCAGATTTCTCCATTTTTTCACTCTAACCTTGACCTTGTGGAGCATTAGCTCATTTTTAAAAGACCATCTTTGCCTGATACAAATGACAGTGGCCCTGAATGGATTAGACCTTGCCCTGGAAACCCTTAATTCTGCTTTCTATTATAGACATATCCCCAGCATCATCGCTGTCATTTCACAGATGGTTTTAATAGCTGAAGTTTTGTTTTAAGGTTTTTTTCAATTTTATTTGTTGTTGTTGTTTTATCTTTCCCCTCCTCCTTCCGGTCCCAGCTCCAGTCAGAGAATTCTAATCCTGTAAGTCACTTATGTTTATTTCCCTGTAGAGCAGGGTGATTCTAAGCAATGTAAGTCCCAGTTGCCAGAATGTTCTGACCTACACTCAAAACTGAAGTCATTCCCAAACACATTTTTTCTTCCTGTTTTGTCAGTGCTGTGGGCGAATAGATGGATTATAATGGATAGTATTTGGGCAAAATCTCAATAAAATTTTATTAAATTATATTTTTAAAGGGTGAGATTGGCAAAGGCCCCTAATTAATTCACAATCCTGTTATTACTGGCAGCAAAATATCAAAAACTTTAATTGCTAAATTCCCTAGGAAAAAATATTTTGTTTATTGACTACAGTGTAGTCTCTGAGATAATGTTCACTAAGCTGATGCAAGGAGTTGCATGTTACCCTGGGTTATCTAATAGTATGCATTTATCTTCAGGGTATTTTTTAGCTAAATCAGCATCAAAGCTATTATCAGACAGTGGGTTTCTAACCAATTTTTTTTCTCTTTATAAAATATACCTGTAAACTTCATCTATCTTAAAAGCTTCAAAAGATTTCGACACCACATCTTATTAGCAAGAATTGAAATGTGAACCTATGTCTACAATACAGTGGAATTCTTCCTTAGGAAGAGCCCTATTTCTGAAATTGTTCGGATTTTTTTTAAAGAAGAGGGTGATTGCTCTGATCTCTCTCATCCCATAAACTGAGGTAGGAGATTTTGTTGTTGTCTGAACCCAAATAACTAACTCCATTTCAGTTCTGGTATCTCAAACCATCTGCTGCTAAATATGAGTCCACTTAAAAAATTCAAGTAAAAAAAGCCAATATAGTAATATTTTGAAAACATTTAGCATCATTTACTAAAAATGTGGATGAGGGAGCAAAAATACTTGAAGAATGTATTGAAAAGCAACGCATCTGTTTAATGGCTCTTTCACGGATCCCCATCAGTTTGGCATTGTGGAGAAAATCGCTACTAACAGCAGTTCTGCATGTATTAACATTTTGCCCTTTTTCCAGCAATGTTTGCTCACTGTAGTTCTACAATGGGGTAATAATAATGCTTATCTTATGGAATATTTTTCTTCTCCTTCTCAAGGAAATGTGTGCATTCAACTATAAATATGTAAATATATGTATTCTAATCATAAATATAAAATATACATACACATATACAAAAATAAATATATATATATACATTCATAAATACATAAATTGAACTAACCATACATTTAACTTGCTTTCTAGATGTTGACAGGTGTTAACAATTCTTGCCATTACCTACCATGTAGGTATTTCTATGAAATACAGGATCATTTCTTTGGTACTGCCCTAGAGTCAATTTTAATAACTGATTCATCTGCCATTATAAGGAATCTAGACATTTTGAGGTTCTATTGTCTTCCAACATCTCCATTTTTATAAATGTGTCCGAGAAGTGGTACAATTTAGTGCTGCACTTGATTGAAACACATCTTTTCAATTTGTGAAATCTTGGAATCACTTGCTCCATATTTCCTAACCCATGATACTGCCAAATACTTGGATCTATTAGGATCGATAAATATGACTCACTTTATGATTGAAGGGGGAGGGAAGGAACGGATATACGGAAAACATAAAATAACATGCCTCCATAAATTTGGTTAACTTTGCTGCCTGGCATTCTTAGAGTTGTCTTTGTTCTGTTCAATGCTAATTTTTATTATACTGAGCTCGCAGAAATAGGCATCTCAGAACCAGTGCTTAATGCATTTCATCCTTTTGACACTTCTAGGGGAAAATGCAGTTTTGAAACTATCTCCTATCTCTTCTTTTCCTAATCGGATTCACCCCACACTCCCCACCCCATCCCCTAAATACGACCAAATATTGACTGACAGCTTGAAAGTGCTAATCGACTCATTCCCAATCATATGTGTTCAATATGTTGGCTTTAAAAAAAAATTAGGAGCCCAAATCTTTCATCTAATATCATTGCTCAATAGGCAGACAGAATTTTAACCAGAGCAAATTCAAGTACAGCTTTCCGACCAGCCAAACCCAGGAGACAGGCAGGAGGTCTGCCCTCCCCAGCCGTTCTTCTGTCTGCATTAGCCATCCTTGCTCAGGCTCCATCGACCTGTCAGAGCCGTCACAGTGATTGACTGCCCCGGCAGATGTGCTGCTATAACAGGTAACTTGATCATCCAGACCCATCTGTCTCTAAGTCCTCTTCAATTCACACTTTGAAAAATATTAGAGGTTGGGAGGGGTTGGATCCTTTGTTGTGATTAAAAAAAAAAAGTAGGCTATCTGTATTTCACAAAAGGTTATCCTCTCGTAAGTGAATGGAGATATATAGTATTTGTGCTCTTTAGGGAGATGAGCTGCTCCTAGGGCATATTACTACCAACATTTTACATGGGCCAATGAGATCCGAGGGAATTTGAAAACCTGATTTCCAAAACAAAATCCAAAGTTAAGGACCAATTTTAAAGAACAACCATGATAATAATAGAATGATGTTTCAAAGATAACAGTTTCTGAGCGAGTGAAACAGATGGGCTGGTTGCGTAGAGAGAAAGGAGGGGAACCTCATGTGATGGGAGCAATCCTGTGTCTTCTCTTCAGTGCCCACAGCCTGGCAAATGTTGTGACATCATTAAGCTGAATTGCTGATTTCAAATGGGTCTGGAACAAGAATGGGCAGGGGTAACTCAAGCTTCATGCTGAAATGCAGTTAACTAATTTACTAGTGTCACTATTTCTGATAATTACTTTTCACCAAAATATTTTGCTGTGCTTGTGTGCCGAGGATTTCATTCTACAAGTCAACACCCCAATGTGGAGCTGTTCAGTATCTATCAACAGCTTCTATTAAGAGAGAATATAATCCTGGTGAGATCAGAGGCTAACGCTTTTCTATTTCTCAGTAAAGTCTATTGCCTACTCACTATCAAGGGATGAACACTGGCTGACAATGACATGGCTCAACATCTAAGGGGAAGTAACACAGTGAAGCAAAGAAAACAAGGTAAAATCAATGACAACTGACAAGAAAGCAAGTGAACTCATTTTTTTTTTCCAAATGAGACGCATAAAAATATGCTAAGTATGCAGTGATACTTGTACAACCTGAAGATGCAAATAAATGAACCTGGAGAAAGATTGAGACAAAGCTACTCATTTCTTAACAGAACTCCCTTACGGGTTCATTGGAGGCTTCCCCACCACCACACAAATCGCCTTGGAATTAGAATATGCCAATATTCATACTACTTCTGCAAATCAAAAGCAAACAATAAATACATTTCCCCAAAGCTCTCTTTCTCAGCTAAGGGATCTAGATTTTGTTCTGGTCATAGTTTGACACTCTAATCTACTAGCCAGATTCCATGGCCTGATTTAAGATTCTTCATGGAAATGAACATACTCTTTTCCCTTCGGATCAGAGATAGAAATATAATATGTTATTATTTTCAATAGAAATATAATATGTTATTATCTTCAATTAACAGTAACTCTTCTTCTCCCCCCTCCCCCTTCTTCTGGCCTGAGGGAGTTCAATTTTGCTATTGATATTGCTTGAAAAGGCAGTGAGTGGCAAACAGTTGTTTGGTTTTAGTAAAGCTATTTATTGCATGCTTCAAACAGTTATTTACCACATAAAGCTTTGGGTGATTAATTCAGCTAGCAGTGCTCACTCTTCCCCTCCGTTCCTCCATTCCAACCCAAAGTGAAAAAAAAGTCATATATTTGAAACACAAATCTGTCCAAAATTTCATATGAGCTGAGAACACGATGACACAATTTAAAAAAAAAAATCAACAATGTCCTCATGAAGTTATATTTAAGAGAGTTTACCATTTTTATAATAAAAAGTTAAATAAAGGGGAAGTGATCACTATTTTAGCAATGTTTGCCATTGCATACTGTGCAATTATTTGCTCTGAAGTCCTTTTAGACGGAGTGGTATTTGCAAGCCACAGAGATCTTCAGCACTTGCGTGCCATGAAATCAGATCTGTAAGTATTCCTGATATGGAACAAGAGATTCTTTTTTAAACTCTTGCATTTTCATCTACTTCACATCATAGGACTCACATTCTTAAAAAACGACTGAAGATTTTTCTTATTTCCATGTGGTTCCTGCTTTCTAAATTCTGTTGCTTGTTTTCTCCTTGGAGTTCTAAATGTTGCTTTAACATCTTTAGGTGTGATATAGATAGATTTAGAGTGATGTAGTTAGCAAGTCTCAAGCTGCAGCTTTTAAATACATTTGAAAACCTTCTTCTGAAGGAAAACAAGACACTCTTATGGGAAAGTTACACTTTATTTTGGAGGCATCTCTCGCAACTTTTCTTTCCAAAGATGCTGAATTTACTATGACTATTATTAACACATGTATGTAATTAATCTTCTATTGCATAAGCTTTTTCATGTACAAGTCTAGTTTATGCTTTGGACAGCATGATGACTAAATTTTTAAAAGGGGGATGAAGGTCCATTTTCCAAATCAAATTCAGTGGAATGTTTGAGAAAGGGCCCCTTTACATGGGTTTACACCATATGATGTGTTGATCCTGTTGGGCACAAGTTGCCTTTCTGTGCTCTACCATGTAACTATCGTCCTGCGTTCATCTCCACCCTGCCCTTGGAACTTTTCTTCAACTAATTATATCCATAGAAAGAGTTCAGTGTAAATATGGTTTTAGCAGTTTATAACAAGAAAAGTGGTTTCCACTTATTTTAAATTCAGGTTCTGTATATTCAATTACTGTTAGCAAGCACTCCACCTACTGGCTCACATGATGCCAAGCAAGCAGACCAGGATGGGAAGCAAATCGGCAGTAAAGGATATTTTCAACTCTGCCGACATGAAAAGGATTTCAACTTCCAGATTGTCAACCAGGAGGATCAAGCATTACTCTGATTTGCTGCTCACAAGTGTGAGGACGATTCTTGGTATTGTCTTGACCAAGTGACAATGTGATTGTGAGGAAGATTCACAAGATCAGTGTGGTGTATGAGGGTGGGATGGTTCAATGAGAGGTGGATTTTTGTAAATACAACAAAGAGGGGATCATATCCCAGAGCCTAAAAATGCCTTGTATGCATATTTAGAGCAAACATATATGCGCATAAGCATAGGTATAAAAAGTATTTTTGTTTTTAAAACATTCTTAAAGAAAACAGGAGTTTCAAAATGAGTTAGGATCATAAACATTGCATACGGCTACTTCTTGCCCACTGAGATGTCGATTTTAAAAATGTAATATTGCAGTGGCAAGAGTAAAATAAATGCCTGAAAAATTCCTTTAATCACTGCCCCCACCTCCATGAACTTTTTAGCTTAGTAGTCTTAGTAATGAATAATTATATGACAGAGAGAGATTAATTTTAGGCATTGATAGTGAAATCAAGAGAAATTGAACCAGCTCTGTTCCACAATGTCAACATAAGGTATAAATCATAACTTTCTGCCTACCCCACCCACTCACCCACCACTACCCATCTTGACATCTTTTTTTAAGTACAGATTACTATGTAATTATTGCCACTGTGCCCATATTACGGTATGTTTGAATATGGCAATAAACAATATGGCAATTAATGTGAAATAATACAAGAGCAAATCAAGGCACACAGGCTAGATATAGAGGCAAAGCAGCAGGAACGTTGAAAATAACCTTAACGGGCTGTTGATGTGGAAATGCTTTTCCTAATATTGTCGCAGGGTGTTACTGTGAGCAGAGCTAGAAGAAAGAAATGCTAAGGGGAGAATGTCTAACTATATGAAAGGTTTCTTGGGGTCAACTGTAGCTTATCGCCAACTTTCCATCTTCTCCAGGATTAATGAAGCATCATCATATGCTTTCAATACCATGGGAAGGTCTCCTGACTCCAGAAACTCTTGAGGTTTGCAGCTAAACCAGGATACAATATGGCACTAAGTAATAGAACCTATTCTGGGCTGATGAATACTTGTGCACTGATACTGGAATAGCTTTATAACTGCTTTAGTAAGAGCCCAGTAAACTGCTTCCCAGATGCATGAATTTCTCTTTTGGCTTTGCAAAGGAAGTGTTCACAGTTAAGGAGGAAAAAAAAATCAGTTCCATTAAGCATTTACCCTGCAAAACAGAGATTGAGGAATCTTAGCACATGACGACACAACAAAATTTACCTGACCCTTCCAAGCTAAGGAAAACAAGACAGAAGGTCCTCTCGTGAGGCTGTATCGTATATATGTTCTGAGGCTGTGCTGCCCATATGTTCAATAGGACTGTTGAATCTCAAAGTTATAATAATTTGCAACGAGGTGCCAGAACCAATTATTAAATATCATATGATCCAACAGAGATGAAATAAAAATATACAGGGTCGATTTTACTGGCTTTGACTATTATAAGGCATTTAAAGTACTTTGAATTTACAGTGTAACTTGAGGGTTGTATTAACGACTTCCTTATGCTAGAATTTTGTTCCCAGCTGAATATCATAAGCTAAATGCAGATGGCATATTTTTCCAAGGACAAAGGGAGTCTTGGCCTTATCCTTTCTTTTTGATTTGTATATCAACTCAAGAAAAGGAGCTAGGCTATTATGATATCTTCCACTAATGTAAACCTTTATTCAAAAGCGCAAATGACAGCCAAAAGTACAATTCAAGTGAGAAAAAAGGTAGTTGTGATAGTATCACAGAATGATACGATCTCAGCCAAATCGCTGCCTATGATGTAGAAAAAGGAGCTTCTTAGTCTTCCGCATAAACAGTTATAATTTATTTACCATGACATCTCTAAAGCATGAATGAGTAAATGTTTTAAGTACTGGTTCTGATCTCAAAGCCAAGGTCAGTTCTTTCTCCCCGCTTGCTGAAGTTCTACCCTTAGCGAAATCAAAGGCATGTGGATTGGTGGTTTACCTCCAGCAAAGCAAGACAGACAGAAGATGAAGGCGCCTCTTGGGTTCTTCCTGCTACTGTTATTTCAAAAGTATTAGTAAAGGTTTCAGTTAAGTCCTCAGAATCAAAAGAAGATTGCTCTACCCTAGGAACTTATTGCCAGAACAAAACCATCTCTCTGAGTAGATTTTCTTGAGAATCAAAGTTGAAAAGCAAGCTCCTATAGTTTTGTAGAAAATAGAAGATTTATGGCCTCTTCTTCAATCTCAGCGTAGTGTGTCTGCTAAGTCCTCAGTGTGATCACTTTGGGAGATTAAATGCTCAGTCTTCCCTCAGTCACCGGAGCACTGCAAGCATAGGACCATGTTTGTCTATGTATGTTTACAGCACCTGTCAGTCGATACATGAGAAACAAGAAGAGTAATGTAAACTGATCTCCCCCCTTTTGCTGAATATTTAATGCAGTTCACCAGAAAGAAAAGCGCAAACATTCTACTTTTCCAATGCTTGTCTTCCATACCCTCTTCTAACATTCTCTGGGGAGAGGTGGGTTTCGATCTTGGTCAAAGCAAGTACCCATTTACTTCAGAATCTTCACTGTCTTGTCTCAGCTTCCTTCCTGTCTCCTAAAATGAAATTTATTTTATTTTAGCCACCTCTGAGCAGACTTGTGTGTATATATTTTCAGATAAATTGGATTGCCCATATGGATTTTTAAATCAGTTTTCGGATCAAATTCAGAAATATGTAAACTGTTGTGTTGTTGGACCAGGCAGGAGTAGAACATATCACTCAGATGAAGAGCACCCAGGACTATAAAGTGATCTTTAAATGAGAAAACTAGAGTGTAAGTCAATTAAAGTGACCAATAATGGGAAAACAAGTGCCCATTCCAAAGGCAATTGTAAGACATTTAACCCACGGAAAGTTGCATCATACATTTTTATTAAATTGAGGCTATATTCACACTTACTGTGGGTTGAAATGTGAACCAATATTTTCTATCTTTGGTTTCCTTGCTTTAAGATCTCTTAATGTACAGAAGATGTAATTCATAATATCATATGACTGTTTTAAGTTTGCAAGTTACTGTCTCCAAAGTTATAATTTAATATAAATCAATAAATGCCCATTAAACTACTGTGCTCTCTCATAAAGCAGTATCTGACTTGAGATTAGTGTAACAAGACCCTGGGATTCCTAAAACCTTGGTTCTTTGTATTTAACCTTATTTACAACATAACACATCCAATTTTAAAGAGCACTATCATTTAGCACAATATAAAGTATTAGCTTTCAAAGATGCATTCAATCCTATTTAAAAGCTCAGACCCTCTGTTTTTCCATACTCTTTGTAACGAGGGAAAGGGAAAAAGATTAAGGTCCAAATAACAAAAACAAAAAACAAAAACACCCCACAATTATTCCTACTCAACACAAAAATGATATTAGTAACTCTTAAAATAGTTTGTAGAAAATCTGCAAACTAATGGCATTTAGGGAAGAGGAAAAAGAAAACCTCCATAAATCTAAAAGGCATAAAAGGATTGGTGAAAAAGATCTCCACCTGCTCTCCAAATGGAGGTCTTCACAAGGACAGGAAAGGTAATGCCAGGTACCAACAAAAACAAAAACAAAAACAAAACAAAAAAAGAAAAGGGAAGAGAAGAAAATAGAAAAAAAAGAGAAAATGTATTAAAACTCTTGGCTGAACGACTGCACTAATGTCATTGGGGAGATGTTAAACTTCAAACTGACAGCTTGAAAACTGCGACATGTCTATACATTAATTTCTTAATATCTGACGGTATTCTAGTTTTGCTCTGGGCCACTCTGAAGGGTGTGACTTCCTTTCAAGCTATCAGTTTCATTTCTCCTGGCAGGTAATCCCCCATGAATGAAAACAAGTGTAAATGTGAAAAGGGTTAGGATAAAATATAGAATGTCATATAGTTTTGCCATTTCGTGCCATCATGTTTATTAGTAATATTCAGTGTTTAACCCCATGAAAGACACAGTGCTAAGTGCTTTCAGTGTATTATCACATTAAATTCTCTCAATAATCTCAGAAGATATTTTCCAGCCCATTTCTCATATGAGGTAGTTGAGACATAGGAAGGATAAATGAGTTGCTACAGTTCATGGAAGGAACAATGGCATAGAGATTCTTACACAAATATATCTAATTCCCAAATTCATGCTCAAAAGTCTACTCTGGCTTCTCATAAATTTCACCCCTTGAGAATTAACCATGTAGTTTTGAAATTGGGAACATCACATGGTGAATGAAGGCACATCATTTACTTCCCAGAAACGGGAATGAAGTCACAAGAGGACAACTTGTAAGTTTTGAGGCTAAAATGAATTAGTACCAGTACAGCATGTAACACATAAATGTTATCCCAAAGTGTTACACGTTATTGTTATCGTTGATAGCAAGGCCTTACCAAATGATAAGGGACTTCAACTTATATAGTTCATGTAATGAAAATCAACTCAAGAGAAAGATACAATGACCAGGAAGGGGAAAATAGCTGAATGATGGTACCACCAAGTCCTTTCATTTTATCTCCCACATTTTCATCCTGGAGCTCAAGAGGACCATGGGGTCATGAGGCGTGATTCATCCTAGGTAGGTTGATTGTGTTGACAGGAAGGCAGAAAACAACACCTCAGTTTTTACTTACACCAATACTACACTCAACAGACAGAAAACTTGAAGAGCCATCTTTTCTATTAAAGCATTCAATTCAAGAACAGCAGACAACAAGGATTTATGATCTGCTGAGGTTTCTTTTTCTTTTATCTTTTTCTTTCAGCAGAGAATAGTTGGTGTCTGTTTTGGGGTTTTATTTAATTAGCAATCAAGAAATTATCTAATTCTACTTCTCTTGGTTTGTGTCTCACAACTACCATCAAGAATGTGTGTATGTATTTGTTTTAAATTAAATCTAAGGCAAAAATGACTTCAGTTTAATTAAAACAATAATACAAATGACTATCTCACTTAGGTAAAGCAGAAATGAAAAGGTGTTTTTGCATATGAGGTGGAATAAGGTGTTTTTGCATAAATAAAAAGGAAATTAGGATCCTAAGTTTAACAAATGGTACTGAAACATACAATTTTCTAAGAAATGATATTGAAAAATACTTGGGAAGGCAAAAAAAAAAGAGATGAGATGACTGATAACTTGAAATACCTTGAAAATTTAAACTTGCTGATCTTTTTTGAACATTCATTTGTCTCCTTAACATTCAAAGTTTGGTCAAAAAAAAAAAGAGAAACCACAGTGGATTCTGTTCATTTTGGAGAAATAAGAGGTCTCAATTTCTTCTGGTTACAGAAATGTTGTGGAAACCAACATTTGGTGCTCTTACTTCAAAAGTAGATTAGGCAAGTAACTATGAAAACGTGAATTCTAAGTGATGGAATGTTGTTAGGCCATGGAGAATGACCTGGTGTGTCACCTGCCATCTAGTTGTTATCACCCCCTGGGAATTACAGGTATTCTACTTAGTCACAGGAGAGTACAGAGACAGTGAACCAGACACTTTGTTATGCAAGAGTTCCTTGCAGATCTCTCTAAGTAACAGACGTAATTGGTCCTGTATTTGATTAAGAGCTTTGTATGATTTAGTTAAACAGGTATTTTCAACATTATGTAACTCAGAGAGGGAGTTTTGGCAAACAATTTAGATTTTCCAAATGAGTATAATGGTATTTTTGAAGTTTCATATGTTTAGAAGGATGTTAGTCTAAGTGATAAATATTGTCTCTAATTGAACTGGCTATATATTTATGACATAAAAAGCTTGACTTTGGGATGTCCAAGGTTCAAATAAGAACCATTTCTCCCTATAAAATACTAAATGAAGACGCACGTTATATCATTATAATTATTAGAAAATCCAAAACACCTAAGATCCTTGGTAATAATTATTTTCTAAGTTTATTTATTTTGAGAGAGAGAGGCAGAAAGAAAGAGGGGAGAGAGGGAATCCTAAGCTGGCTCTGCACAAACTGTACAGAGCCTGATACAGCGCTCAAACTCATGAACTGTGAGATCATGACCTGAGCTGAAAGCAAGAGTTGGGTGCTTAACTGACTGAGCTACCCAGGCACCACCACCCCTGCCCCGGTAATAATAATTATTTATGTCAGTGACAAGTGATATAAACCAAGAACTTAGTTTTTGAAAAAACTTCAGACTAGATTGCTTTTTTTTACTCAAAATTAGAGATATTACTAAAAAAAATATTCTCAAGTGCCCTTCCCACTCCAATCAACCAACCAACCAACCAACCAACCAACCAACCAATATAACTAAGACATGGCTTTTGGATTGTGGTCTGTGTTGAACTGTCCAAGGGCATTATGTGACTTGATCAATGTAGGTTAATCAGTAAGCAAAATGATTTTTTTGGAAGTGAGAATTCAGTTAATCATCAACAAATTAAAACATCTATTGACCTTAAAATACTCAGAAAATACTAACTGTAGGGGTAAATGACACAGATACTGTTTGTCTGGAAGATGAAATCTTCTAGCTCTGTGTATGTCCATACAAGATTGTATAATTTCTTAGACCTGTGTTAAATGAGGAAATAAATAAGCATATGGAAACAATGTTCTTTGATTTACTAACAGTTGGACTAATCATCACACAGTTAAAAAGTGAAAAATTCAACCAATTATCTCATATTTATATCTATATCAGTATCTGTATAACTATATCTATATCTTCAGATGTTTGGGACACATAGGAATAGTTTTACTCTGTTTGGCTCTTCTATATTGCCAATAACCAATCGGACCAATATTAATCCAATCAATTGAAAATACTGATTTAATAGCTGCAAGTGTAAGTAGGGTAATAAAATGTGAATTTAAAAAATATCAAAGCAGGATAGTTACTACAACTTAGACCATATGTTTTTGCTATATTAAAACTCATTTGGTGTAAAAGGTATGTCCCATCCTTCTAAATAGGAAAATTGAAAGTCTTTTAAGGAGACACTATATTATACAGATCTTTTGGTTGACTTCAGATTGAGTAATTAATAAACTGCTTGACAATATGCATTAGAAAAAAATACTGAGTTAATACTTTTTCCTTCCACACAAGTCCATACAGTCTCATTTATTTTGAGAACATATATACAGAGTGCCTACATATTGGAGCCTTGCTTGCTGTCTGGTACTTAGCATTCAGTATATACTTACTGAATTAATAAATGAAGGCATATAACTAATTATATAACTAAATGTATACTTATTTCTGAAATTTTTAACTAAAGGTGCTTTTTTGACCTTAACAATCTCACACATGGCTAAATAATTATGGTCCCTTAGAATATAAGGTACGACTATAGTGATTTCTCATTTTTAATAATTGATTTTATTGATAAAATAATATATGTGCTTCATGCAGAGAGCCGATGTTGCATTTTATTTGTTAAAAAAAAAAGGAAAAATGTATTCTTATTCCCTATTCCCTGAGTCTAAAACTAGTGTGATGCTCTAGCAGATCCAGTTACTTTATTGTTAATTTGGGTTACATAAAAGGTAATCAATATATTTTAATTCCAAAGACTGAGTTCCCTGAAAAAAATCAATAAAAAATATCATTTTCAATGCCATTTAATTTACATGATTTGACTATCCAGCTATTCTACAGTTATGTTTTGTTTTTATTCAAAGGGTTGAATGCTGTGTTTTGTTTTCAACAGATGTGACTTTGAGTGCACTGGAGAACAATTTATGCATTGGGCTTAGAATTTTAAATGAACATACCATCTAATGGTTTGCCCAGGATAAGCAGTCACTTTAAAAAGTAGTATTGAAAGCAATAAAAATTACTTAAAGGATCAGTTACATCTAAAATGATGAAATCAATAACAATATTTTCTGTGGGATTCTTTCTCTCTGATAAGCGAAATCTTTGCTTAAAAGCTGCATTAAAATTTAATCACAATCTGTGTGCTTTAGCAATTGATAATTTCTGGACAGCTGTCTTCTGCTTTGTTTAAGTCTTGTGTTCCTTCTGTTTAAGTTATGCCTTTTAATAGCTGGATTAAGTACATTTTGTTTTAAAATATATTATTAGAATATGATTATATTTTATCATCTTCCAACAGTGGCTTGTGGTTCTCTGTTCCTTTGCAATAATGTTGAAACTCGGGTGAAGATCTCATGGGCGGCCAAACTACTGGAAACTTGTGTTAGTCCTATCAGTCTGTTTTGACCTTCATTTTCTTTCCGAATTCCATGTGAATAGGTAACAATTTGTGCTAATGATCTTAAAATAAGTACTTTAGCCTTAGACTAGGAGCTAGAATCACCTCTAATTCATCTTTGTTTACCTGGTTCCTGCTATTTTGTCTGCCACATATTGAATAATGAAAATAAGTGTTCAGTGATTGAATAAAGAATCCTTAGAGATATTTTTCTTATGTACTCTTAAAATTTTCTTAAAAATTAGCTCGAAGAACCATCTAAGCAATAGCAACTAAAAATATATGTGTACTGACATCCCCCGTATTTAAAGGGACAGATGATCACTTTTTAAGTATCAGTACTTCATCGCTTAGCACAGATTATGTAACAGCCAGTTCAGCAGTTACTGCTATTCCACTGTCCCCCCTCTCTGTGTGTTTCAAAGGAGGAGAATAAAGATTATCTTTCAAAGCACCTCCTCTGATTACATCCCTACTCTCTAATCACCTAACACAACTGAACTTGGAGTGATAATGTCATATTTATTAGAGTATGACTATTTAAAAGAATCAATGTGTTCGATGTTAGGCTATGCATTTAAGTTCTGAAGGTGAAATAGCAGACACAGTGGTCAGATTATAATGTCTTGTGGTGAAATAGTTTTTATTATGTTATTTTAATGTAGTCAAGTAAATCAATAAGGTTAACTACATTTGCCAGTGTTCCGACCAAAAAAATTTGTACCTTTTCAGCAGCATCATTTACGTGCTGGTATTTACTTTCATTTTTACATCAGATGCTAATTAATTAAATACTTCTGCTGAAACTAATAAATAAGTAATAATTAGATAAACACATTGCAAAAACATAATTTGAAAGAAGCAGATTGAAGTGGCTTGGGAATATAAGTAGCCATATAGTATGTCAATTAAGAGAAAAACTGAAATATTCCAAATATGTCCACAATATGTCCAAATATGTCTGCAATATGTCCAAATATATGCACAATATTGCAAAATTTAAAATAGTACGTATCTTAACATATATAGAAAATGTAACATAGACCTTTAGAGTCGTTATCTGAGAATAAAAGATTATTGGTAATGTTGAGTTGAAAGTATAATTTATATAAAATTTAATCTAGGAGTCAAAACATGTTCTATAGATAACATAATTTTTGGTATGTATAAATTATGTAAGACAGGTAAATTATTCAGCCATACAGTGGGCACCTGATTTCCCTTGAATAAAATTGCTCCTTGGGGTCTGGGGGACATGGAAGTAATAAGCACATCTTCAAATGTTGTGGCAGGCCACGCGTACAGTATGCCTCATTTTTAACACTACATCACAAAGAAATTTATGGATGGTATAAAGAAATTTAAGAATTTTAAGGATGTATGTTTGAAAGCTTAGAGCAAGTGAAAACTTGGAAGTGTGATCTCATAAATTACTAATGCTGGGGTCCTTGTAATCTTTATTTTCTCAACATTATTTTTTTAGGGTTCTATATTCTAGTGTGTTATGTTGAAACGTTCAGGAACTAAAACTGCTTTTGCAAAATAACCCTAGAAAACCATAAAAACCGCAAATCCTTCCAAGGAATTAATCTGAAGTAAAATCATTTTAACATGCTTTCTTTTCCCCTAGTAATTTTCAGAAGCATTTTTTCTAAGATCAAATTTTGACACTATCCTTTTTTTTTTCACACGATGATGTGACTCCTCCTATTATTAAACTTTATGGTTTGAAAAGTCTTTCTTATTTTACTGCCTCCAACATATTAGGTTACTTTTTTAAGAAAAGGTGAACATATTAGCATTACATAAAATGCTAAAGTGACAAAGAGTTAAACTAGGAATTTTAGATGAATACACTAGCAGTTTGCCATTCTGACAGCAAAAGCCAAGCTAGTGCTTTAAAAAAATGCAAGTTTGAAAAATGCAAATGGTGTTATCCAAATATGCAGCCATATGTCCATAATACACACATTTTGGGGGGAAAATTTGTAAGGATTTCTCTCACAGCATTGTATCTCGAAATGGTGGGATTTTTAAAAAAATATATATAGTGCTCCCTAGATGACGGTAAGATATTGAAATTATCTTTCAAAATCTCCTATATACGTTTTAGTGTAAAAAATTCATTATGTTTAGGTTTACACAGAAATTTGGCTCTATGCTTTAATATTCCATTTTGAGTAGGTGCTGTACTTCATCTCTAACATAGTCAGCAAAATCGTCCAATAATAGCCAGAATTTAGTCATAAAATTTTCAATTCAGACAAGTAAAGTTTAAAACATAGTCTCTTCAAATGATAAATTAACAGTCCTAGGAACTCAAGGTCTAAGGGACAGGGAAAAAATATAATTAGTTTGAATAATGTTAAGCTGTGAAATTTGGATAACCTTTGAGCAACTTTGCTCTGTTGATCACAGCATCAGTAACAATAGGAGAGTGGAAGCCAAATGCAAGTGGTAAAACCACCAACAGGAAAATATCAATTAATCTTTTTCAATAGAGTTGAAGTATGGGTAATCCTCTCATTAAATAGTTTGAACCTTTTTCTAAGTAAACAAAGGAGGGATAATGAGTGATGTGGTCTGTCTTGTTTACATGGAGAATCTTCAAGAGGCTTAGCATAACCTCTCAACACAGAGGTCTTCTTAGCCACTGGTCACTAATTACCCTCTTTTAAAGGTATTTGTCTAAGCAAAGAGACAACGTTTTCAGACTTAATATGAGAATACCATTTAAGTGCCAATATTTTACACTTAAGCCAATATAGGAAGAAGTGTTAAAATCTATGGGATCCTCACAAACAAAACAGATATTATTTCCAACACTTATTTGAATAAATGTTCATTTTCTTACAATCCTCGTCCAAAGAGTTACTTCTATTATAGGATATAATTCATGTCTAACTGCTAGAGATAGGGTATAACTATTGACTGCACTGTTCCATCCTCCTTAAGACCTCCAATCACTGAAAATTCTGGCTTGGAAGGGAGAAGAGAGACCTGGAATTAACATTCGTTATGTCATCTGCCAACCAATTTGCCCTTGATATTTAAGCAATTTGAGAGTAAATACAATTTTTAGTTTTCTTGTCACCATGCAAGTGCCATTTAAAAACCACATGATACCTTCAAATTTCTGTATGATCCAAGCACCGATAGTCATTACCTACTGCTACAAATGATTTTAATGTATCAGGTACATAAAACAAAAGTCCATCTATAATGGACCTACGAGGAGAGAATTTTACCCTGATCTTTAACCAAGGCCCACGTTTGTTACCGTGCTTATTCATAATGCAGATATCGCAGTGAACTTTTACATGACTCCATATATATGAATGAAATGAATATTAGTAACCTTGATGCCTGCAAGAGTATTTTTCTAATTTCCAAAGGAGAGCCTGTGTAAGAAGTTAGAATTACTAAAATCATCAGAGCAAAAAGTTGTCATAAAGAGGTGGTCAAAATTATGAATAAGCAACAAGAGAGACAAAATTCTTAAATAATTCCAGCCCTAGCAAGATGATTTTCATTTTTTTGCCATCAACTCTTCAATAATTCACATTGACAGTGCTATTTGGATGCTCTCTCTGGATTCTGTTTTGTGGATTAAAACATGAAAAGTGGAAGAGTTTTACAGGAAGAGTTAAGTACAAAAAGAACATTTCCATTTTCATGCCTGTGATCTGTGACTGCTGGTTTTTTTAATATCTGAAAACTGTATTATTTATTTTGAAGTAAAATTTCATTTTTTAATGTAACAAATAAGCCATGAGGACATACAGTTTATACACTTATGGAGTCCTATAAATCTATGATACCCGTGAGGATAAAACTTAAAAATTAACACAAGAGAAGTCTATGACTTTGTCATTAGTTGTCCAGTGTTTTAGTAATAGCTCATCTTGGAAACAACATTGAATTTCAGTATCAGAAATTTTCTTCTTTCTACATGTGAGTGCTTTATGTGCCATATAAAGTTAAAAAACACTATATACAATTTTTTTTGAAAGTAGATATAGCTAATCATGTGATAGTGTACCAGTTGCTTAATTGAAGATTTCTACAAATTAGATTTTATTAAAAACATCTCTAAGAACCATTTTAGTTCTATGATCTAAGAATATTGTGTAGATTTTTACATGGAAGAATCATGATTTCACTTATCATCATATATTTTAATGCATCCCAATTATTTCTTTATACTCTTGATGGAAATGTTGTATTATTATAAAACTGTAGAAAAAATAAATATACATACATGGGCATATATATATATATATTATATAAATATAGATATATGCAAAACAGGGAAATGCATATGAATAAAGACATGACATACTTTGAATTGATAATGCAGTTACTGTGGGCAAAAAAACAAAAAAATGCTTTTTAATAAAACAGACATAGTAGACATTTGCCCTTAGAATAATTTCTTTGTAGTGACACCAAAAGCTCAGTGCGTGTAGGAAAATTTAGTCAAAGTTTACTTTTGTTATACTTTGTGTGATTGATGAAATTCCACAGCATCTAAACACAAAAAACATCGTACTTATTAAAATCACAAACAAAATATCCTTCCTGCCCTTATACTTGTTTATTTTCCAAGTTTCTGTTTGTTAGAGATTACCTATTATTGGAGAATTAATGTAGAAATGCATTTATACCTATACAGTCACCATTTGATTTCCAGATACTTGTGGAATAACTCACTGTTGGTTAAATGGGAGGTGTGCTGGCCAATTAGCATACAGTTGAGTTTAGTTCATTTATATATTTCTGTATCTATTCCTAGATGCTATTTTTTATGCCACCCAAAATGCTGTTATTTGGTTAGATTTTATTAGTTTAATGATATTAGTTTAGTGATTATAATTATGAAATGCTATCATATAACAAATAGAAATAAAGCTTATTCTTTTAAATTACATTTTCTCTTAGGTATTTGTGATTTCTTAAGAAATCACACAACTTCAAAGAATATCGGTAACTTTGCCTATCTGCTTTTTAATATGTAGTCCAGAACAATATATCATTCACAGACAACAGAGAAGGTATTTGGTATATTTGTTACATGAGTGAATGAAAAAAATTTTGAGTTTTCATGCATTGCGTTTTCTAATTGTTAGCATGACCTGAGGACCAATCAGAGGCGTTTTTATCTTCTTCCTTTTTATAATGCAAAAGACGGCTTCAAAATCCTCAGAAGAACCTCATGGTGCTTGCCAAGCCCATTTCTCCCTGACATTCTTAAATACAATATTTCCACCATATAATCATATCATGTGATATAAAACCGAAAATTATATGCCTATCCTAGTTATTTAAACTCTTCTTTCTCAGAATAAAAAAAAAAACCTCTACATTTTATATATAATTTAATAGGTCTGATCCTCTTAGAAAAAATGAATTAGACCATTTACTTTGGGACAATGTTTCCCCAAGTATGGTAAGACCGTGTCAAAATAGCAGAAAATTGTTCACTGATCTAAATAAAATTATTATGAATTGTTTACCACCATCACCACACATGCACCCACAAATATAACCTCAACATCAGCAAACTCAGTTGCCAGTGAGGCAGGGAGGCTGCCATAACACCATGAAGAGAAGATGGAGGGTTGGTCTGCACACAGAAACAAGCTCAGTAATTACCTCAAGAATATCAGTAGAAGCAGAGCACCAATTCTGTCCCTGATTTTACCGTAATCGATCTCTTGTAGACTCTTGAAAAAAAATGGTATTTTCCACATGATAATTACCTTAGCTTCATTATTTAAAAAGGGAGACCCTGAGAACTCTGGGATAGAACCCATTTAGGAAAACCTCTCCTCTACGATCCTGACCTCTCTGCCTTTTTTACAGCGAAGAGAGAAGACATTCATATTTTTTCAGCCCCTGTTCTCCTTGCTTTGAGTGAGGGGGAATGAGACACTTTAAGCAGTAAAGAGAAAGAAAAGTCACAAATGAATCACTAAGTGGAATAAAATCTGTGCTTTAATCAAAACTTTCTGTGACTCATCGATATTTTTTTCTCCTCCACAATATACCATGGTGAAGTCACTGTCTTAGTCACTCAATCAAGGGAGAATTGAATTTGAGTTCATTTCTGAAAATGAAGTCATAAAATTTCCCTGAGTGAAAAATGACGAACTATATTAACTCAGTTTGCATACATCCCAAATAAGGCAGGGAAGAAACTTGATTTGTAACTGTTGATGTCACTAGAATTCAAAGATGTGTAAAATTCCTAAGCTTATTTTCCATTCAAATGTGATGAAAGAAAGTACTTTCTTCAATCCTGTGGATTTCCAAACTTAAATTTTTTTTTCAAACACAGTAGCTAATTCCTAAGATTTATTTGATAGGGTTATGATATGGAAAAAAGCAAGAAAAAAATGTGATAAACAGAATGGGTCAATATTTACAAGATTCATATCCCCATCTAAAAAACATGCCTATTAATATATAGTAATTTATCTGTGTCTTTGTAATCATCAAGAAC
Organism: Prionailurus viverrinus; assembly: GCF_022837055.1. Classification (NCBI taxonomy): domain Eukaryota; kingdom Metazoa; phylum Chordata; class Mammalia; order Carnivora; family Felidae; genus Prionailurus; species Prionailurus viverrinus. The sequence goes on from NC_062566.1 coordinate 74,694,933, forward strand.
TTTTAAATTGGTCACTCAGCATCATATAGTCCTCATTGATTTATCCTAACTCAAGTTAGAACTATAACCTCAATATTATAAAATAGAAAATATTAAGATTTTATATATATAAACAAAAACTATATATAATATATATGTATTATATATACATATATACATGTATTACACACACACACACACACACACACACACACACACAAAACAACTTGCAAGAGCTCAGAACAAAAATTAGCAGGTTTTTCCATGGACAGATTTTATTGGGACTCAAAGGCTTTATAAAGACCAACTGAAACTATGGTCAAAATAAAATGAGAATTGGTCATTAAAACAAATGAAATATTTTCCTTCATATATCAGTTGGATTTGGGTTCCATGTGCATGGGATACTCCATGGGATTGTGGAGGAACTAAGGTATTTATTATAAGAAAATGATTGCACTCTCTAAAACTGCGCAAAAAAAAAAAACCCAATTCCTATGACATTGTAGGTAAAATAGGTATAATACATAAGAAAAAAATCATTACCATATTCTCTGAATTTAGATTTATAGATATTATTGAATAGATATTCTTGGTATATTTGGTTGAGAATATAGAAGTCTTATTTTTATGTGTAATGAATGTCTTTTGACATTCTGAGGGGTTACAACCCTACAGGCTGTCTGTAAATAGTCCATATTGCTTAATTCAGTTTTGGTCAAATGAATTATCCAGAGTAGTTCTTTACTGCTTAGTTCAGCTGGGAAACTTCCAGCATGGAGTCAAGGACCCTTGTGCTTTAGAAGTTCATTCTGAAATGTCCATTGCTACTTTTAGGAAGTTCAGTGAATACGACTTTGGGAACTTAATCCCAATAAAGAAAGATCATCTCTTCAAAGTCCAGAAGTGCCATCATTTTGACCTTTGTCACACAGCAGAAAATGAAGAGTAGCACCATGTCCTTTCTTGTTCTCTTCCCTCTCCATGTTTCTAAGTTCTTGACCCTTCCGTCTTCCTCTATACAAGAGAAATGACCTTATTTTATCTCTGTAATCCCCCCAATAAAGGCACTGAACCCAACTTCTTGGGGTTAATTATCTGATCCTCTCTGACCATCTTCCTACTCAAGCCTTTTGTGCTGTTAGAATTTCCCCCGGCTTGTTTTGTTGATTGCCCATTAGGTGGGACCCTAGCTGAGCAAACATCAGGCAAACAAAAAGATATATATATGGACTTTTTTCCAGAGTGACATATCCTCCATTTCAATCTCAGCCTAAAATGAGATTTACCTTCCTCTCTAACAAAGCCCTTAGGAGAGTCTGTTCAAAAGCTGAGCCAAATGATTTTCAGGAAAGATGTAGTACTTACCAGTACTTCTCAATTGACTACCTAGATTATTAGAAAACACAATCATCCATTCACACACATTTTTGGGCATGCAAGACCATTGATTTTTAATATTTTCTTTTAAAAATACACAGGAAATTAACTCTTTAAATCAATGCAACTCAGAGAAACAGGAAAAGGATGGAATTTCAGAGCAAATAGCAAAAAGTGCATCCTTGTTTAGGTTATCACGTTTGCATAATTCCATTTCCATAAAGCAAGAATTTTACTCCATAGCACAGATGAGCCTTGAAGGGTAAGATATTTAAACTATGCATAGTTTACCTTGAAGGGCTTTTTTATAAGAATTTTTAAAAATTAATAATTAGTTAAGATGTGCCAAATCTATTTGTGATGAGCAACGGGTGTTGTATGTAAGTGATGAATCACTAGATTCTACGCCTAAAACTAATGTTACACTCTATGTTAACTAACATGAATTTAAATAAAAACTTGAAAAAAAATTAAAATTAAAAGATGTTCTGATTCTTATATTTTGAAAAACAGAGATTTTAAAAAGAAAAGTTTTACCTTAGTTATGTTGATTTCAGTAGAATTTCCTTAAAGGCCTAAGGTATTTATATACTCCTCAACACCACTGAGTTTTCTATCCTTTCCTGAATCCTAAAAAAATGGTGAAAGAAATAGATTAAGACTTGATAGTTGTTAGACTAGGTGAGTCTGACAATTTCCAGGTGAGTCAGAGAGCTCAGATTTACTCAGTATAAAAATCCTAGGTTAATATTTGGCTTTGTCCATTCTACAAGTGTAGAATTTACCACTCTGATTCTAATCAATCATGCCTGTAGTCTTTCTCTTTCCCACCACAGAATCATCAGCAACCAATGAAAGAGTCAGATTGCAAAGAACTAAGGGAAAGTAATCGTACTTAATTACTGATCATTTCCTCCAGAGTACAAAACTGAACAATTTTCAGCGCTTGGGGCTAGCCCTGGAGCAAAATAATAATAATACCACTAATAACTCCTTAGTTTATTTCTTGAGTCTATTTCTAAGGAGTCTATTTCTTGAGAAAATGTAACCTTACACAAAATATTCTCACAGGGAGGCATAAGGGTACAGGTAACCCAAATCAGTGGTGTTCTAAAATGGAATTGATAAGCTTTGTGGTTTTTCAATGTGACAAAGTAGTAACCCATATTCTAGACATAAATTTCTTCAGGATGGGCTTGAGGAAATAGGCGTCAATTTTGATAACATTCAATCTCATAAGTAAGAAACAACCATCTTTCTCTTGCAATTGGTGTTTATGGGAAACCATGAATTCCTTAATGTTCTTCTTGGTTTATTCTAAGTATCAAGAGCAATGGACGAAGATGAGAGACGAATTCTGAGAAAACAGTATCTTTAGTAAGACTATACATTTGTAGGTCATAGAGAATTTCTAGATTTCAGTGACTCAGGCAAATATTTTTGCTAACATGTTTGATATCAGGTTATGTCTTTGGGAAATCACATTTTTTAATGTCAATCTTTATTATCCAAAGGAAAAGGAGACAAGGAAAATAGATAAAGAACCGTATTTTTAATCTAATGAATCACATCCTAAAAAATGACAAGCAAGCACAGTAGAGACATAATAAAGATTTCCTATAGTTAAAATTACTAGTTATTTGCATAATCCCAACATCCGTCTGTTAAAACAATATGTACCCACATATTTTTTGTTTCAAAAAAGAACAGCAGGCAAAATAGCCGTACAGTTAAAATTCATGGATTTGAAAAAAAATTATATATGATGAAGTTTATTTATGCTGAATAAATCCCAAATTTACTTTTTCTTTATTCAGAGTTTGAATATAGAACTGCTTCTTAGTTTTATGCCAACTTTTGAATAAATGAGTCATAGGAGGTAAAGCTATTGGTTGATAACAGAAAATATAATAACAGTAGTCACATTTTGACATTTCTATTGCACCTTTCACCTTGAGAAAATCCAAGGCAATTAACCTAAAAATCATTTCTATACTGTTGGGATTTGTAAGCCCCAATCGAATCCAGTTATCTTCCAAGTTATCTAAAAGTATAAGTAGAGCATCCACAGCCCTGTCGGCCTGTCAACCTACCTTACTGGCATTTGCTACCAAGAGGTCTCCAAGGCCTGGTGCATGCACATGACCCTATAAATGATGGCCAGTTTCATGGAAATGGAGGAAATCCTGCCTTTTGTGATAAAACTTGTGGGCCTTGAGGGCATTATGCTAAGTAAAATAAGTCAGACAGAGAAAGACAAATACTGTATGTTCTTACTTTCATACGGAATCTAACAAAGCCAAACTCCTAGAAACACAGTAGAATGGTGGTTGCCAGGGTCTAAGGTATAGGGGAAATGGGGATATGTCAGTCAAGGGGTATACACTTCTGGCCATAAAATGGGCAAGTTCTGAGATCTAATGTACACCATGGTGACTATAACCAGCAATGCTGCATTACATACATCTTAAGAGATAACACCACATATTCATTTAAAAAATGGTAATTGTTGGGGTGCTGGGTGGCTCAGTCGATGAGTGTGCAACTTTGGCTCATGAGTTCGAGCCTCTCACTCTGGGATCGCTGCTGTCAGCATGGAGCTCACTTCACATCCTCTGCCCCCCTCTCTCTCTGTCCCGCCCCACCCACTCATCTCTCTGTCTGTCTCTCTTTCTCTCTCAAATAAATAAATATTAAAAAATGGTAATTGCATGAGGCCATGGATGTGTAAGCTAAACTCATTGTGGTAAACATTTTGCAGTATGTATGCAAATCATTATATTGTACAGCTTAAGCTTACATGTGTTATATACCAATAATATTTCAATAAAGCTGGAAAAAATAAATACATATATAAATGATGCTAGTTTAAAATAATGATGGCCAGTTGGTCATAAAAGCTAATATTATTTTGTACCCAAGAATGAAACCATACAAATTTACTGACTTTATACTTTAGGGCTAGGCATACCTAGCTATTAAGCAGTTTATTTGTCAATCAAATAGAATCTAAGTATCTTGAGGTTTTAAGCATCCTTCTGTGTTATAGAATTCAAAATCTCACTAAGTACAAGAAGCACATAATTTCTGTTGTAAAAATCCTTTGTCTTAATATCCTCATTACATAGGCAATTCTAATGATCAGGTGAATATCTGCTTCTGTCTATACCCTTTAATCAGTAAACTCTTATTTTTTTTTTTTTATGTTGCAAAAGACATAAAATGTAGGTTCTTGCCTTCTGAGCTTTTACAGTTGATAAATAAAAATATACTAACATAATACTAAAGGTACTATGTCAGAATATAATTTCACAGTGCAGTAGGAACACAAAGGAAGAAAAAAAGCAGATCTACCTGGGCATGAGAAAAGACTTCAGGGTCATAAAAATCACAGATAAATTGTTAAGTAAAAAAAAAAAATTCAAATTGTAAAATTGTATTTACAGTATTAGCTCAGTGAAGTAAAGAAAAAATAGAAAAAATAAAGAGGTCGGTATATTAACTATGGTGCCTTTGCATACTGTAATGATGGGTGAGTCTTTGTTTTTTCTTTAACATACTCAGGGAAACATGTAATATTTTCATGCTCGGGGAAAAACTCAAAACACCAACAAGATGTGTGGCATCTAGAATAAAACACATTGAGTCTACTTGAGGGAGAAGAGAATTTTTTTCATAATTGCCTAACTCTTATTTTAATTAACTAGCTTCAGTAAAGAGTCTTTTTAAAAAGAGAAGAGATAAAGAATACTAAATAGATCCATCTGAGAGACAAACTTAACAATCCTACTACCACTACAGTCAGGTAACATTAACTGTGTCACAACTGAGTGTATATCAGCTTCTAAAGTATAGCATTCAAGCACGTGAAACAGTATTTGTTTTAACACACTCTTTATGGAATGAATTTGAAAGACTTTTCTGAGTTGTCCTGAAGAGAAAAAAAAAAAAAGCATCCTCCCACAGCTGGTTCCTCTATTTTTGGCTTCTCCTATCCCTGTTTTCATGGCAGCTGAGAAATATTAATGTGAGAAAAGTATCTTTTATTTTAGTCTTTAGAAAGAACTCAACAGAAAACCCTGCATCTTTAGTAGTAGAGGGTAAGAATTCCAGGACCATACTGTGGGGAGTACATTCCTGGAACAATGTGTGGGAAAGAAAATGTTACATAAAGTAATATGTTTGACTTACATATGACTTTCCCAAAGCGTATGCTGTTTACATATAATGCTAAAAAAACATATTTCACCAAAAGTTAATATGTCCCCTAGGAATAATTACATAAAATAGGTGTATAATCAATCTCATACACATAAAAGGCAGAGTGGAAGAAAAAATTCTTTAACCCACCACCAATCAACAGAAACAAATGTTTACCAGATCCATTTGAAAATAGGAGAAACATTCAGCTTTATGAAAGACTTTTTCCTGACCCTTCCTATTAATTGTACATACCTATAAAATTAAATGCTTTAAAACATTAATCTTGAAAAAAGTAGTGATCACATTGGATCCAGCAAATTGGCAAATAAATAAATAAATAAACAAACAAACAGTACTGTAGTCATAGATCCAAGTCGCATTTGAAAGGGTAATGACAAGTTACTTCAGTTTTATTGACTCAATCAGATCATATGGTGAGTCATTTCCAGACATATCGATAAACTCATTGATTCCTCTCATTCTTGTAGTCACTGGACTATAGAAAAAAGGATCAGTAGCCATTTGACCTTCATTGTGTATTAAACAAACACCAGATGGCAAGGATTCATTCAGGAAATCCATTCTTTCTTTTTCATAGTCATGTTCACACTGCTGCTTCCCACTGAGCCTTTCTCTCTGCTTGTCATGGTGCCAAAGCTGCCTGCATAGCACCTTTCATGCATCACAGCTTTCAAATCTTGTCCCATTAGTTTCATTTTGTTTCCATCATAAATAATCTCCCACTTTCTCATACACTCTTTCATTATCTAATAATGGGCCGGGTCATTATACAAAGGAGCCAAGTATTAAAGGGTGAGTGAGTACAGTTTGTCCACTTGGTTTCTGGCCAGTGTATGAACTATTTATTAAACAGATAAATTTATGCAACTAAAAAAGGAGATCTAGAGGATGCAAACATCCCCATCCTGCTAACACATTTCAGCACAAGATACAGTGAAGACACTGGAATCTCAAATTGGAAACTTTAAAACACTATACACCATGAGTGTAACCTAACTCAACCTAATTATTTCAAGAAACACACAAAAGCAAATACCCTATCCTCTGTAAAATTCCGTCACAATTCCTCTCCTTGGCCATTCCCTACACTCATTTGGACATCAGCCAGCCATCAAGAAGTGTTGAAATGTTGGTAAAGCATTCACGAGCCAAGTGACTCCATTCTAAGAGTGTTATCCTATGACGAAATTTCACAGAGTCCAAGAAGGGAGACTTGTCTTTTGGGAGAATGTTGTATAGAGACAAAATAAGAAAGCTGGACGTTATGTGAGATTTATTGCCAACACTGCGAAGTTTAGTACAAACAAGGAGTGCTCCCTGGGTCTCAGCGGAGTGTCCTTCAGTGTTCACAGGAAGTTAAATATTGAACAAATAAAGTATTCTTACAGCTAGAATCAGTTTCCTCCATTATTTCAAGAAAAGTTAAGAAGTTTAGAATGCAGTGTGTAGGATGCTATAAATATAAATATGTCAGCACTGAGTTAAATCATCCCAGCCTATTATTCCCACAGGCAGGCCAATTATCAGGGGATAATTGGACTGATAATGAGCATTCTGACTGGTCGAGAGGTCCCTCTAGGGGTACAGCACCCCTTCCCCTTATACGGCTATCCTCTGTGCCAAGAATGGCATAGGTTATAAGTGGGAACATTTCAAAGAATGTAGTATCTTTGAGAAAAATCAGTTTACGTTGATTGAAATAAGATGTTGAATACTAAATATTTTTTAATAAAGAAGCAAGGATACAAGCTATTTAGTAAAACACAATAGAGGTAACGCAATTATTTTGTTTGTTTTTTCAAAAAATATTCCATTGTGTGAAACAATTTCAACCATATTTAGAAAAATAGGAAATAAAAGATAAAAAGACCCACTCATGATTTCAACTCCCTAACAGAGCCAATTTAGTAATTTTAGAGTTTGAAATACATGTTTACTGCAAAGTCAGTTGTATCATTTGTGTAAGCAATTATTCCATTATTTACTGTTACATGTTGACAGTAAACTCATACTAAGCCCTGTCTATGCCAACATATTTAACTAAATATTTTCTGCCTAGATTGCTCTTTCCTGCCCTCTTTCAACAGATAAATGCTGTTTATTCTTCAACGTCAGCTTAATTTTCACTTCTTAGGGGACAGTTTTCCTCTGACTTCACAAAGATGAGTGCTTATGTACGCTCTTACACATTGATTCTTCCTAGCCCTTAACATTGTATGTGATTATTTATTACCCATCTCTTCCAGTGAACAGTGATCTCCATGAGGGCAAAGCGATTCGTCTTGCACTTAGTATTATATCCCAGAATAGCACCTTGCACATAGTAAGTGCTCAATAAATAATCATTGAATGTCTGACTAAATGAATGGATTTAAGCACTGTCTATGTCGCTCTAGATGGTGAGATCTGAACAAAGAGCAAGTGGTTTGTGTACCGACCCATGAACAAGAATACATAGAGCTAATGACAGAATCTGCCCTGATATTTCCATCACCTTAGCACTTTGTATCTTATGTCCTCAGCCCACTAGCCCTGTATAAAAAGAAAACATAAGAACTGTGAGTGATTATATAGGAAGGGGAAAAAACTGGTAGAGAAAAAGAAACTGCATAAAGCTCTCAGAAACTGTCAGTAATTATTTACCTTCTACTTTGTTTTCCTTTGAATGAAAGAAATATTTCTTCATAGTTTTCAGGATGGCTCTGTTTTCACATACAGTCCTGATCTCAGAAAAGTTATAAACCTGAAAATAAATTAAAAGGACCTTATCATATACTGTTGGATTCCACAGAGTCAAATTACACAATACATAACCAACCATTTCCAGTCTGAACCTGATCACAAACCTTGCTTAAAATGTCAGTTCAGATTTTTTGAAAACTCGATTCAATTTCTTGTCAACATTCTCAAGGTTTGTCTTGTGTCTCAGTTTTGCCTCAATTATTAATACCACCTTAAATTCCATTTAAAAAAAGAACAATTCTTATTGTTTTTCATCATATAAATTGTAAGCCCAATTATAAATCTATATGAAAATAAATTATATGTTTTATCTCTATATTTTATAGTTTTAGGTTTTATGGAAATATATGCTTAAAAGTCTGAGGAATTAAATAATTTTGACATTTTTCACCAGGATATTTCATTAGATAACTCAGCCACACCATTTCAATTTTTTAAATTATAAACTTTTTTAGAGCAGCTTTTCATTCACCGCAAAATTGAACAAAAGTACAGAAAGTATCCATATACTTCCCTATTCAAACAAGTGTATAATCTCCCTATCAACATCCCGCACTATAGTGGCACATTTGTTACCCACATTTGATGAATGTACATTGACACATTATCACCCCAGGTCCATAGCTTACATTAGGGTTGACTCATGTGTTGTACATCCTATGAGTTTTGACAGATATGTAATGACACATTTCCACCATTGTAGTATCATACAGAACGGTTTCACTGCCCTAAAAATCCTCTATGCTTCACCTATTTCTCTCTCTCTCCTCTTCAGTTCCTGGCAACCACTGATCTTTTTACTGTCTCCATAGTCGTTCCTTTTCTAAAATGTCATATAGTTAGAATCATCCAGCATGTAGCCTTTTCAAACTGGCTTTTGTTTTTAATTAGTAATATGCATTTAGATTTCCCCCATGTCTTTTAATGGCTTGTCAGTTCATTTCTTTTTCTCAATAAATAATATTCCATTGTCTTGATGTCCCACAGTTTATTTACCCATTCTTCTGTAGAAGGACATCTGGGTAGCTTCCAAGTTTCAGCAGTTATGACTAAATCTGCTATAAGCATCCATATGCAGGTTTTTATTTTATTTAGCATGAGTAAACCCCAAGTACAATTGCTGGATTATAAAGGAACAGTTACTTTACATACTTGCTAGTCTTTGCTATGTTCAGTGTCTAGGATTTTGGCCACTCCAATAGATGTATAGTGGTATCTCATTGTTTTCCAATTGCCTAAAGACGTATGATGTTGAACATCTTTTCATATACATACTTGCTTTCTCTGTATCTTCCTTAGGCAAAGTCTGTTCAAGTCTTCTGTCCATATTTTAACCAGGTTATCTTCTTATTGCTGAGGTTTAACAGTCTTTGCATATTTTGGATGACAGTCCATTATCAGATGTTTCTCTTCTAAACATTTTCTCCCAGTCTTTGGTTTGTCTTCTCATTCTCTTGACTTGTCTTTTGCACAGCAAAAGTTTTTTGATTTTAAAAGAGCTCAGCCAATCAATGGTTTTTTTCAGGGTTTGGGTCTTTTGTGTTGTATCAAAAAGTCACTGCCATATCCACCGTTACTTAGGTTTACTCTATTTTATATTCTAGGAGTTATACAATTTTGCATTTTACATTTAGGTTTGTGACCCATTTAGAGTTGATTTTTATCAAGAGTGTAAGGTCTATGTCTAGATTCATTTTTTTTTTTTGCATGTGGATGTCCAGTTGTTCCAACACCATTTGTTCAAAAGACTACCTTTTCTCCACTGTACTGCCTTTGCTCCTTTCGTCAGAGGTCAGTTGACTATATCTATGTGAGTTTACTTTTGGGTGTCTGTGCTGTTCCTTTTATCTAGTTATCTATTTTTTCACTAATACCACACTGTCTTCATTATCATAGCTTTATGGTGGGTCGTAAGTCAGGCAGTGTCATTTTCCGACTTTATACTTCTTCAATATTCAATTTGCTATTATGGCTCATTTGAATCTCCATATATACTTTAGAATCAGTTTGTTAATACCCAAAATCAGTTTGAGATTTTGATTGGGGTTGCATTGGATCTATAGATCAAGTTGGGAAGAACTTAACATCTTGACAATTTTGAGTCTTCTTATTCATGAACCAGAATATCTCTTCATTTATTTGCTTCTTTGATTCTGTTCAGCAGGTTCTTGTGGTTTTCCTCACATAAGTCTCGTATATGCTTTGCCAGATTTATATCTAAGTATTTCATTTTGGTGGTGTTAATGTAAATGATATTATGTTTTTGATCTCAAATTCTACTTGTTCATTGGTGGTATTTGGAAAAGTGATTTTTCTTTTTATTGAAGTACAATTGACATGCAACGTTTCATTAGTTTCAGGTGTATAACATGGTGACAAGTCTGTATGTTATGCCACTGTCACCACAAGTGTAGCTACCAAACTGTCACCAAACAATGCCATTACAATACCATTGACTATATTTCTTATGCTGTGGCTGCTATCCCTGCACCTTATTCATTTCATAACTGGAAGCCTGTATCTCCCACACCCCTTTGGCAACCATCCGTTTATTCTCTGTACTTATGGGTCTGTTTCTGGAAAGCAAATGACATTTAACCTTGAATCCTGCAAGCTAGTTATAATCCATTATTAGTTTCAGGAGTTTTTGGTCAATTCTTTTGGATTTTCTACATAGACAATTATGCAACCAAAAGTTGTGCTCTATTTATCCTCTCAATTTTTGTTTGTCTAAGGAAGTCTTTATTTTCCCCTCACTTTTAAAGGATAATTTAATTTCACAGGGTACAGAATTCTAGGGTAGAAGCTTATTTTCCCTCAACACTATTTCACTTCACTCTCCTCTTACTGGCAGGGTTTCTGAGGAGAAGTAGGATCTCATTTTTATCTATGTTCCTCTATAGGTAAGATGTTTTTGCCTTCTGTCTTCTTTCAGGACTTTTTCTTTATCTTTAATTTTCTAAAATTGAATATACTATGCCTAGGTACAGGATTTTTTATGCTTATCTTGCTTATTATGCTCTGTGCTTCCTGGATTTATGGTTTAGTACCTGACATTAATTTGGAGGATTCTGTCGTCATTAAGGCTTTAAATGATATTGCCATTATGTATATGCTACACTTTTTATTGTTGTCCTATAGTTCTTGGACATTCCTTTTTTTCAGTCTTTTTCTCTTTTAAGTTTTGAAATTTTCCATTGCCATATACTAAAGCTCAGAGATACTCTCCTCTGCTGTGTCCAGTCTACTGATGAACCCACTAAAGCATTCCATATTTCTGTTACACTGTTTTTGATAACTAGAATTTTTTTAAGTTTATCTATCCCATTTTTTTTGAGAAAAAGAGAGAGAGCGCATGCATGTGCAAGTGTGCAGGGGAGGGGCAGAGTAAGAGGGAGAGAGAGAAAATCCCAAGCAAGCTGCAGACTCCAGGCTCAGTGTGGAGCCCAATGCAAAGCCAGATCCTATGAACCATGAGATCATGATCTGAGCTGAAATCAAGAGTCAGAGGCTTAACCAACTGAGCCACCCAGGTGCTCTCTAGGATTTCTTTTTAATTCTTTCTTGTATATTGCATTACATTATCCAGCTGTTCTTGCATGTGATTTCCTTTTTCCATTAAAGCCCTTAGCATATTAATGAGAGGCATTTTTTAAATTCCTGTTCTGATAATTCCCACCACTAGAGTATACTTTCCGTGAAGTTAAGAACTGTATCTCTTTGCTTCCCTGTCATTTCCAGAGCCTGGGATATAGTAAGTTTGCAAATATTTATTGAATGAATGATTCCCTCAAAAGTGAAAAGGATTTTCAATCAAAGTGACTCTACGTCTAAGATGTCAATCAGTTTGGATAGTTTTAAAACTCAATTGACTTACTTTATTTGACTAGCAAAGGCATGCAGTCAAAATGTCTTTATGTAGGCATAATTTATGTGATATCTTCTCACTAATATAATTATATATAAAGTTATTTTCATATCCCCAAAATATTTATGCAATGATATAATATAATCAAATGCTAGAACACAATATGGGGCAATTACCTCAATGAAATTCAGTAATATTTTAAATATAATCATACTAATATAGAAATATTTATTCTATGCACTGTCTGAAATTTAATAAAATGAAATGTTATGGCTAGAAAATAAAACACTAAAAACTTAAAAAAAACTTGTTATAACTGGGTAGTGTAAATGTAGGTATTATTTTCTCTTTACACTTTTTGATGCTTTCCAAGTTTTCTACCATGAATACATATTGATTTTATAATAAGGAGAGATATTTTTTGTAAAACAAAGAGTATTTTAAGACACTAAAAATACAAATATAAATTGCATGTTAAATTAAAGAGAGAAAAGTTAGAAAGAGTGGTCTATTCTCTCCTTTATCTTACTACATTGAGTACAAATGTGGAAATCTTCTGTCATTTGCATTTTGACTCCCGGTTCTAAAAGTGTTAACTCATAGGGGTGAGTGATTTAATTATTATATCCTTCCTTGTGTCTTGATGTAAAGTTTTTGTTTTCTTTTTTTTTAAGTTTATTCATTTATTTTGAGTGGGTGAGGAGAGGCAGAGAGGGAGCGGAAGAAAGAATCCCAAGCAGGCTCCGTGTTGTCAGTGTGGAGCCCGATGCAGGACTTGATCTCACAAGCCATGAGATCATGACCTGAGCCAAAATAAAGTCAGGCGCCTAACTGACTGAGCCACCCAGGCACCCCACTGGTATAAAATTTTTATTAGCATTATTTGGAGGCTTTTTTTTCTCTCTCATATGTATTAAGTAGCATACTTTGTTAATAAACTTTATTTTTAGTACATTTCAGATTTATAGAAAAATCATGAAGACAGTAGCGATTTCCCTATACAACTCTGTACCTTGTTGTCCCTATTATTGACATCTTACATTAATATAGTATTTTGTTACAATCAAGAATCAATATCGATATACTATTTTTAATTGAAGCCCATACTTTATTCAGACTTCCTTGGTTTACTCAATGTCTTTTTTTCACTGTTTTTCCTGAATCCTATCCAAGGATAGTAAAATGTAACATTACATTTTACTTGTCAGGTCTCCATAGACTACTCCTCGGACTTTGACAGTTATCAGAGTTCCCTTGGTTTTGATGACCTTAATAGTTTTGAGGAATACTGATTAAGTATTTTGTAAAAAGTTCCTCTATTGGGATTTGTCTGATGTATATCTCCTAACTAAATTGGAGTTATATGCTTTTTGAGGAGGAAGATGATAGAATTGAAGTGCCATTACCCTCACATCCTATCTAGGTAAAATCAACAGGACTTATCACTGTTGATGTGAACCTTGATCACCTAGCTGAGGTAGTGTTTCCCAGGCTTCCCCACAGTCATGTAATTGTTCTTACCCTTTTCCATACTGTACTTTTTGGAAGGGAGTCACTATGCACAGTACTCACTTAAAGACTGGGGAAGTATGTTTCATTTCTTTGGGGGCAAAGAATTTCTATAAGGGATCTTCATCTATTCTCCTTCATTTATTTATTCAGTCATTTATTTATATCAATATGGATTTATGGTATTTATACTTCGGATAAAGTCCACTGCTACATTTTTTTAATTCTCTGTTCGTGGTTCTAGTCCCAGTTTTTGAGAGCTCTTTCAGTTGGATTCTGTGTCCCTTTTAACATACCCTGGTCAGAGTATGTGGCGGTGGGGGGGGGGGGGTAGCACTTCTCTACTTCCTGGTACTATAAGATGATTCAGGCTCATCTTGTATATTTCCTGCCTCAGATCTAGAATCAATCATTTCTATGTGGCACTCTGGTTCCTCTTATTGGAGAATGGTATTAAAAACCAAGATCTGGGCACTAGGTGTGCTCTTTGCTAATGGAGTGCCACTTCTTCTAGGCACTCTAAGTTGCCAGAGCAAATAAATATTTGTGTGCACATTAATCCATGTATATACAGGTATCTATATCTATAAATACTATACATAACCATCTATATCTATATTAAGCTAAACATAAATTCATACTAATGTCTTCAACTCTAATCCATTACCACATTGGTCACCTTATTCTTTTTCCTTTGCTTATTAATTCTAATTCTGACACTAAGAAAGATGACTCCACAATTCACTATTTACTTAATTATTTAATTCTAATATACATGTGTGGCAGTATGAGAAGTGTTAACCCATAGTCCCATGGAGAAAAAACACTTTATAAACCATAGTATAGTGCTCATGCATGGTTCTTCTACCTTTAGACTTACAGATTCTACTTATTTCCAAAGTTACTTAAGTCAGCACCTTTTCTCCCCACCACCTTCAGTTAGATTTCATATACTGGTAACAAGGTTATATTTTTTTTATCACCTATTTCATTCCATCCTGAGATCTCAGGATCTCCTAAATATTTTTTTTAATTTTCATACATTTATTTCTCATACAGCACTGTTTCATAGGTTTTGACAAATGCAAAATATATATGTCTACCACTGCAGATTATGCTGAATGGTGTCACTACCCTATAAATGTTCTGTGTTTCACCAATTCAATTCCTTTCCTCCCTCCTTGCAGCCACTGATATTTCTACCTTCTGTAGGTTTGCCTTTTTGAAATGTCACATGATTATAATTATATAGTATATAATCCTTTCAGACTGGCTTCTTTAATTTAAAAATATATATTTAACATTTATCAGGGTGCCCAGGTGGCTCAGTTAGGTTAAGCGTTTGACTCTTGATTTTGGCTCGGGTCATGATCTCACAGTTTGTGACTTCAAGCCCAACATCAGGCTCTGCACTGACAGTGCAGAGCCTGCTTGGGAGTCTCTCTCTCTCCCTTTTTCTCTCTGCCCCTCCCATGCTCGTATGCTCTCTCTCTCTCTCTCTCCCTCCCTCAAAAAAAAAAATACATAAATAAATAAAAACTTTAAAAACATTTAAAATTTATCTATATCTTCTCACGGCTTATTAGTTTATCACTGAGTGATATTCCATTGTGTAGACATAAAACTGTTTATTTACTTGTTGAAGAACATCTTGATTGCTTCTAGATTTTGGTGATGACAAAGTTGTTACAAGCACTGGAACAAGCATGTGGAATAAGTGTGAAAAGAGTCAGATAAATATCTAGAAGCATGACTGCCTGTGATATAACCACATAGGTGGGAATATGTTTAGTATTATAAGAAAGTTTCCACTATCTTCCAAAGTGACTGACTAGCATTTTGCCACCCAACCAGTAATGTTGCTCCAAATTCTCACCACCTTTGAGGTATGTAGTGGTATCTCACTGGTGTTCTAAATTGGAATTCTCTTTTTTTTAATTAAAGTTTATTTATTTATTTTGAGAGAGAGAGAGAGTGCACAAACAATGGGAAAAGAGAGAGGGAGTGAGAGAGAGAGAGAGAGAGAGAGAGAGAAAATCCCAAGCAAGCTCTGAACTGTCAGTGCAGAGCCCAACACAGGGCTGAAACTCACAACCCCTGAGATCATGACCTGAGTCAAAATCAAGAGTCTGACGCTCAACTCACTGAGCCACCCAAGAGCCCCCTAACTTGGAATTTTCTAATGACAAATTATACTGATCATCTTTTCATCATCATCCATATACTTATTTTCCATCTATATATATTCTTTGGTGAGTGTTTTTTTAATTGTTAAATTTGGTTTTTATTTTCCTAGTTGTTGAATTTTAAGAGTTATTTGTATATTTTGTGTACAAGTTCTTTCTAGGTGTGTGTTTTGCAAATATTTCTCCTGGTCTATAACTATTATTATTATTCTCTTATGGTACTGAATTCAATTTGCTAATCTTTTGTTGAGGAGTTTTTAATCTGCATTCATTAGAGAGACTGATCTATAATTTTCATTCCTTGTAATATTCTTGCTGGCTTTGGTATTAGGGTAATGCTGTCCTCAAAGAGAGTTAGGAAGTGTTCTGTATCTGTATTCTGAAAGAGATTTTGGAGAATTGGTATTATTTCCTCCTTGAAAGTTTGGTAGAATCAACCAATGAAACTATCTGGGCTAATGCTTTGTTTTTTTTTAAAGGTTAGTAAATGTTATTTCAATTTGTTTAATATATACAAGCTACTCAAATTAGACACTCACCTTTTTAAGTTTTGGTAGTGTGTATCTTTCAAGAAATTGTTCCATTTTTAAATATCAATTTGGGGGAATATAATTGTTAATAATATTCTTTAATTTTTCTATTCATGTACTTGGACCAGTAGTGATTATCCTTCTTTCCTTTCAGATACTATGAATTTGTTTATTCCCTGTTTTTATTTGGTTAACTAGCCTACAGGTTAATCAATTTTGTCGATAGTTTCAAAGAACCAGCTTTTGCTTTCATTGATTTTTCTACTGATTTCCTCTTTTCAATTTTATTGGTTTCTGCTCTAATTTTTATTATTTCTTTTCTCTGATTTGATTTAGGCCTACATTGATCTACTTTATCTAGTTTCCCAAGGTGGAAGGTTTTGTATATATTTTTAAAATTAATGTATTCAGTGCTATAAATTTCCCACTAAGCACTGGTTTTGCTGAATCCCATAAATTTTGATAGGCTATATTTTCATTTTCATTTAGTTCAAAATATTTTAAAATGTCTCTTGAGATTTTTACTTTGGCCCATATGTTATTTAAAAGTGTGTTTGTTTAACCTCCAAGAATTTGGGATTTTTTCTAACTATTTATGTGCTATTGATTTCTAATTTAATTCCACTATGGTCTGGCAACATACCCTATATGGTATACTTTTTTTTTTAATTGGTTAAGGTTTGTTTTACGACTGAGCATATGGTCTATTATTAAGAATTTTCCAGGTAACCTTGAGAAGAACATGTATTCTGCTCGTGTTGGATAGAGTATTCTATAAGTGTTTATTAGTTTGGGTTGATTCATAATACTTTTCAGTTCAACTATATCCTTCCTGATTTTCTGTCTGGTTGATTTATCAGTTACTGACAGAAGGATGCTGAACTATCACAGTGGATTTGTTTATTTCTCCTTGAAATTCTGTCAGTTTTTTATCTCACATACTTTGATGCTTTTTTGCTGTGGGGTGTGTGTGTGTGTGTGTCTGTGTGCGTGTGCCTGTTAATTGTTATGTCTGTTTAGAGAATTGGTCCATTATCGTTATATAGTGCCTACCTTAATCCCTAATAATTTTCCAGAGTCAGTTATATCTGAAATTAGTATAGTTATCCTTGCTTTCTTTTTGTTAGTATTAACATGATATTTCTCCATCCCTTTACTTTGAGGCTGGGTCTTTATACATAAAGTGGCTTTCTTCTAAATATCATACAGTTTTGTCTTTTAGTTAAATAAAATAATCTCTGTCTTTTAATTTGTATATTTAGGCCATTCATATTTAAAATATATTTTGATATAGTTGGATTAATAACTACCATGTTTCTATCTGTTTTGTTTTCATTGCATTTGTTCTTTGCGCCCTTCTCCTCATTTATTGCATTTTCTGGTTTTAATTTAACATTTTATATGATTCCATTGCTCTTCCTCTTTCAGCATATCAAGTATGCTTATTTTTAAGATGTTTTAGTGGTTACACTAGAGTTTGCCATATATTCTTTGAATTAATCCATGTCCATCTCAAACTACATAATACCACTTCACGTGTAGTGCAGCACCCTCGAAATAGTATTCCTGATTTCTTTCTGCCCCTTATCTTGCTGTCACCTATCCTACTTATCCGTGAGCTATAATCACACAATATATCATTACTATTATACTAAAAGCAGTTATCATTTAGATTAATTAAAAATAAGAAAAGTAGCATATTTAAATTTTAACAAAATACCTTCAACTATTTCTTCTTTAATGTTCTTCCTTTCTTCATACAGATCTGAGTTTCTGAACAATATTATTTTCTCTCTCCCTAGAGAATTAAAAAAAAATATTTCCTTTCAGAGGCCTATTAGTGACACATTCCTTCAATTACTGTTTGGCCGACAAAGTCTGCATTGCTGAGAAAATCTTATCTTCGGAAAAATAATTTCACTGGATACTTAATTATAGGTTGAGTTTTTTTTCACTTTAAATATTTTATCTCACTCTTCTTTCTATCACAATTTTAGAAAGGATATGTGCTCTAATTTTTGTTCTGTTTCTTCTATAAGTAAGATGTTATTTAAAATGTGGCCATTTTTTTATAATATATTCTCTTTGTCTTTGGTTTTCTGCAGTTTGAACATGAGTTGCCTACATTTGTTGTTGTTGTTGTTGTTGTTGTTGTTTATTCTGACTATATTTTCTGGAATTCCCAGGTTTGTAGTTTAGAGCCTGTTATTAGTATTGGAAAACCTCACCATTATTACCTCACATATTTTTTCTGTACCTTCTCTCTTCTCCTTCTGGTATCCCAGTTGTATGGAGGCTATACTTTTTGTAACTGTACCACACTTAGTGAATGCTCTTTTCATTATTCTCATTATTTTTTCCCTTTGCGCTTCTTTGTTGAAAGTTTATAGTAACCTATCTTCAAACTCATTTATTTTCACAGCTCTATAAATTGATGAGCCTCCCCCTTTTTTAATGATTTTATTTTAATTTTTTAATGTTTATTTTTGAGAGAGAGAAAGAGAGAGACAGAGCATGAGAGGGGGAGGGGCAGACAGTGAGGGAGATACAGAATCTGGAGTAAACTCCACGCTCTGAGCTGTCAGCACAGAGCTTTCTGCGGGGCTCAAACCCACAAACCATAAGATCATGACCTGAGCCACAGTTGGATGCTTAACTGAGCCACCCATGTGTCCCTATTGATGAGCCCTTCTAAGGCATCCTTTGTTTTCATTATGGTGGTTTGGGGTTTCTAAAATTTTATTTTGATTCTTTCCTAACATTTCCATCCCTCTGTTTACCCATATATTCCTGCATACTGTCTACTTTTTTCATTAGCACCCTGAACATATTAACATAGTTATTTCAAACTGTCTGTCTCATTTGCAGCTCGTGAGTTCGAGCCCTGAATCAGGCTCTGTGCTGACCGCTCAGAGCCTGGAGCCTGCTTCAGATTCTGTATCTCCCTCCTCTCTGTCCCTCGTCTACTTGCACTCTGTCTCACTCTCTCTAAAAATAAATAAATATTTAAAAAATGAAATTCCCTGTATCATAATTTTGACATCTGTGTCATATCTGAATCTGGTCTGATGCTTGCTTTGTCTTCTGATTGTGATTTTCCTTTGTCTTTCAGCATACTTTATAATTTTTTGTTGAAAGCCAGACATGACGTAACAGGTAATAGAAACTGAGGGAAATAGGTGTTTAATGTAAGGTCTTAGGTTAATATGGCTAGGAGCAGAGCTGTGTTTAATGTTTGCTATAGCTGGACCAGAGGCTTCAAATTCCTTTAATGTCCTTGCTTTTGTCTTGTTTGTCTTTGGCTTCCTTAAGAACTCTTCCTTAGGTAAAGTCTGTCTTTCAGTTCCTTGAGCTATAATATTGTTAAGATACTAGATACCTTTTGATGTGTTAGAAGGGAATGGGGAAGAAGAAGAATTGTACACTATTACGATTGAATCTCTTTTAGTGGGCCTGTGCATCTGGGATGTAACCTTCACAAGTTATAGTTCTTAGAGTTTTTCCCCCTTACGTGTTATTGGAAAACTACAGGAGGCTGGAGCAGAGAAAATGCCCTTCCCTTAGGTAGCTAAGACTCTGGTGAAGTCTTTCCTCTGAAGAGTAGCCATTTGATATGAGAACACTCTTACAGTATTTCACAATGGCTACTCTTCCCCTCCCTTGTGAGAGCCAGGAGGGTATCTTTCTTGGCTCTTCAAGGTGAGAACCTGGTATAATTCCTCTAGATAAAACCCAAGAAATTGTCAGGGACCCCTTAAGACTAAAGCTCTCAGAAGCCTCTCACTTTCAAACTAGTCTACACTCAGCCTCTAACAACTCATCAAAATGCTCATTTAAGTGTTTTCAACAATGTATGACTCCAGGACCTTCTTCGTATGGAATGGAGATGGAGACTGATATCTCATTTGCCTGTCCTTCTGGATTTCAGGGTGCCAGTTTGTTCTGCAACCATCATCCTCTGATAACTCCAAGAAAAGCCATTGATTTTGTTTGCTCAACATTTGTTTTTTTGGTTGCAAAAATGGGAGTGACAACTTCCCAGCTTTTACATGTCAGAACTGAAATCAGAAGTTTGACTTCTTTTTATTTTTAAATCACTACTGCTAGACTATTTTGCCTGCACAAAGTCTCAATACCTCTGAAATTAACTAACCAAGTCTGTTGGTCTCATAAACACAGACATCCATGGATGGGCTTGCCTCTCCCAAGGCAACAGAAGAAATCCATGTGCCAGAGGAAATTTTAGCCCTGGAGTCATTCTCAAGGCTCTGGAAACCCCCACACTTGAAAATATAAAATTGATATCATCATCATCCAAGTTTTTATTTCACTGCTTTTAAAAGTAGTGAAATATATGCCACAATATGTCTCATTCTAAAGGTTGAAAATTTTATGCTATGACTATAATGACATCATCCTGCCTCCCACAGAAGGCTTTTGCTTGGAGAGTTCAGCAAAAGAACAAAATTAACAGGAAACGTCACTTTCACACACAGATGGAAAAAATGTTAACATCTTCTGAATTCTATGACAGTCTCCTTGATGGGAACATACATGTCACCAAAACGTACCAACAATGTGCAAACACATCTTATGAACAGGTGCTAAACTGAGGTCACTGCTGGAAGATGGGAGCTTTGGCAGTACTGAGAACAAAAGATTCCTCCTAGGTGTAGTTTGAAGCTAAGAAATAAGAATCACGTGTAAGGAATGTTCCAGGCAGGATAAACTTGTGAATGCTTGAGTGACAATGTACCGAGGAGGCCTCCTATTACTTCTATTCTACCTTTATTTCATAGATCGTGAACCAATCCCACTCCTTTCTTAAAGATTTTGTGGAATAACTTAAAAATTCTCTTCTGGTTAAATAATGTTGTGATCATTCCAAAAAGAAAAAGAAATATGTGATTCTTCTCTCTCCTTGAGGACTGACTTCAGTAACATTAAATTATGAAAACAGTACAGAAATATCTAGCAGATTTATTTTGCTCAAAGTTTCCCTATGTATTCCCTAAGTGGTCTAACCTCTAAAATGTATTCCATGTTGCCAGTATACTGAGAACAAAAAAGAACAACCAAAAGCATATATGGCTAGTTCTATGTCTAGGGAGAATATTAATGTGAGTTTTCTATACATAAGATAAAAAAGCCACATTTATTTTCCTTCCCTATTTAATCCTAAAATCTCTTTCTCTTGAAATGTTCACAGAGCTATAACATAAGATTTTTAAAATAATATTTGTGGTAATACATGTAAAATGAGACCCGCATAATGTTATAGTGAGAAGGTAACATTCTTGATCAGTGCATGGGAGAGGTGTACAGGGGTATCAAACATTAAGGGTTTATAAGGCTGGGTTATTGCTCAAAGAACTGAATGTGAAATAAAAATGTTACCATACTACCATTATCTAATCCCTTCCTCATCCACATCACATCACACACATACCCGCACACACCACATATGCACATACCGCATACGTACAAATATACAGATAACTTCTTCTAGTACTCTGCTCCATTAATTCTTTCCTTTCTATGGCCTATGTAGCATGTTACTTTCTCCTGTCTCCCTCCTTCAGGCTAGCAAAATCTTTCCTCAATTCTACTTTCTTTCCAAGCTATAGAACTATCTTCTTCCTTTTATAACTCTTTTGTTATCCCTTTCACATTTGAAATTGTGGAAAATTTGTCCCTATTAGACAATCAAGTACACATCAAATACAGAGAATGGTGAACAAAAGTTCTTTACTTTCCCCTTTAGCAGGATCTCCCATCTCTTCCAAGGAGAAACATGAGGAAGTCTCTTTTCTAACAGCTTCCTTCTCATTTGTCATGCTTCCTCAATGCCCTCTACCCCAGGATCCTTTATCTTCTTTTCTTTAACTTCATCCCAAGCTGTCAATCTATTCCAACTGGTTTTCCCAATATGAAAGTGTGTGTGTGTGTGTGTGTATTTTGTGCTGGTGAATGGAGTTTCAAGTCCTCTGAGTATTTCTGGAGTATGAGCATAGGGGGTAAAGGACCGTGGTTATCTAGCAATATTCAATAACCCTCCTCAAACTATTTCATTAAAATTATCAATAAGACTCTGTATCTTCTTAGTTTTCTCCTTTCTCCTATTTATAACTCTGTAGTATTTGAGCCTTCCTATTAATAATTTTTCACTTTAACTGGCCAGTGGAACAAAATTCCCAGTGCTTTTCATTCTGTAACTCTAAAAATTCCTTCTCTATCTTCTTCATGGGTGTCTTCCTAAAGAAGATGGACATGTTACTAAATAGAGACATTGCTGAAGGTATGTTTTTGGCTTTTGTCTCACTTTGTATTTATTCTTTGAGTCATCATACCTCTTCTGCTTTTTCTCTGTGTAGATGATGTTCACACTAGCACTGAGGAGGTGACATCTGAACTGGCTTTTGAAGGATGAGTGGGAATTATTAGGATGATGATGGGATCAAAATGAATGTGGAAAATGGTGCTGCATACACAAAAATACAGACAGATCAATTAGGATGGCAAATTTAGGAGAACTGCCAACATTGCACATGAGTGAGTATAAACTGTGCACTGGTGTTGTGCAATGCTATATCCTTGATGGAATATTAGGAATAAGAAGGAGCTATGGAAGCTGAAGCCACAGCAATACTAAAGTCATTCATGATAATGAAATTTGAACTTTATTCTTTACATTAGTATATCCTAAAGCAGGTTTTCAGAACAACTGATTGATAAAAAATTGATGTGTATTTAAAATAATCCATAATCACATGAATTCAGGCCATAAAATCGATCACATTTGAATAGGTTTCTTTGCTAGAAGGGGCAATTTTTAAAGTATTTATTTATTTTTCAGGGAGAGAGAGACAGACAGACAGACAGATAGGCCATGAGTAAGGGAGGGGCAGAGAGAGAAAAAACACAGAATCTGAAGCAGGATCAAGGCTCTGTCAGAGGCTGATCTGGGGCTCAAACCCAGGAACTGCAAAATCATGACCTGAGCCGAAGTCAGACACTTAACCAACTGAGCCACCCAGGTGCCTAGAAGGGGTTCTTTATAGTCAACTTACCCCCTAATTCTCTTAAGAATATAATATGTGGTATTTGCTATGAGACCCTTTGACATTTTCTAGAATATACATTGGGAATTTGCTTAACCAATGGGGGTCATAGAAGTAATTAACTTCTAGTTTTAAAGATGACTCAGATAACAGTACAAAAATGGCTTAAAGATATAAATTGGATAAATATTGCCACAGGCAGTCACATAAGAGAGGAAATGAGGATAAATGAAGCAAAATGAGTAATGAGTAGTTGATCTCACAATAATTGGTAAGAAAATGATGTTCTGGGTACGGCAATGACACAGATAATGATAATGGAGAGGAGTAAGACATTTTTCAAGAGCTTTTAAGGAGGTAGACTCAGTCTCCTTGTTTGGCTTTTTTTTTTGGAGGTATACTCAATAGGATTTGGTAGGCAGTAGATATGGGGGATGACAGAGGTAGGGAAGAGTCCAGTATAGGACCCTGATTTCTGACAGAGTAGGTGTTTGAAGGACTACAGTATGATATAGACATTCAAATCCAGAATGGGGTGGTGGCTGTAGGGGTAAGGGAGTTGCAAAGAGGGTGGATGCTACAGTGTAAGAAACATGTGAAAAGACAGTAGAGGAAAATCTTCTCTACAATTTTGCATGGAACTACACAGCTCTAAGAGGAACATTTTTTTTCATGTCATGTGACTAAGTAGGTTGAATGACTAGCTCATGTGATTTACTCTCTCAAAGATCCATTTTAATTTATTTTAATAATATTTATTCCTATATAAATTTGATTGATATATTTGGTTGCCACTAAAGCTTAGACAGAACTCAGATCTGGTACTACAATGAAAACTCACCATTATTCCTTGTGCTGATCTCTTCAAATAATCCCATTTCTGTCAAACAAACCAACAAATGAATTATTCTCCAATAAAAGAGTCTGGAAACCATGGTTGTCTCTATTTCTTCCTTGATATTCCAGTCCTAAGATTTCACCATTTTATTATCTCTCATTCAGAAGACTCAAAAACAATCCTGAAAGACACAAAAGTAGAAGAAAATGAATGAAAAGACATACTATGTTCTTTGGAGGAAAGACTTAACATAAATATGTCAACACAATAAAATATCATTAGGGTTTTATTTTCCTTAAAGCTAAAGAGAACTCAGTTGAAAACATAACAAAACAAAAAAGGTAGCAATAAGTCTGAAACAAAAGATAACTCTAAAAAAGAGAAGAATGAGAATAATCTTTCCCTAGAAGGAATTGGCACACATTATAAAGCTTCTGTAGTTAAAACAGTATGGAATCCATGCATGGAGAAACAAAATGACATCACATAAAAAAAAAAAAAAAAGAAAATATTTACAGTGACTTTAAAACACAAGTAGACTGTATATCCTTAGTTAAATACATTCTGGGGTACAAAACAATAAAGCCTGAAAAAATAACAAATCCTACATTTTGAGGATATATATTGTGACTGTATATCCTTAGTTTAATATATTCTGAGGTCAAAAAAAACAAAGTTTGAAATAATAACTATACATTTTGAGGACTTACATTTGAGGATATATATTAAGTAGTGCAACTATAAGACTGTTACCTTTGCAGTGAGGGAAAAAGCAAATGAGGTTTTTGTTTTTGTTTTTAATTTTTAATGTTGATGTATTTTTGAGAGAGAGAGAAAGAGAGAGAGAAAAAAAATCAGTGGGGGAGGGGCAGAGAGAGAGTGAGACATAGAATCTAAAGCAGGATCTGGGCTTCGAGCTGTCAGCACAGAGCCTGACGCAAGGCTCTAGCCCATGAACCACGAGATCACAATCTGAGCTGAAGTTGGACGCTTAACCAACTGAGCCATCCAGATGCCCTGCAAATGACATTTTATATATGATTACCATGGAAAACCAGAAGTGTTGGCATGAGAGAAATAGGAACCAAATGTAAAATCAATAAGGTTAGGTAATAATCACATACACCTGAATTTGAATTAGAACTCACAATAAATATCAATTATACAAACTCACAAACTTTATCCTTAAAAAATACATGCTTCTTAGACTTGTGCTCTGAAATATGAAAAAACAATGACTGACTGTAAAACATTGAGCACTCTTAGCACCCATTTGTGGTCTTTACCATTTCACAACACACGCAATAAAGTCTTCTAGGAGAATGGGTGATTCTGGGTGTTGGATAGAAAATTTAAAAGATGATCTTGAGACATCTTGCCATATAAAGGAGTTAGAAAGCTCTTAAAGCCTACCAGGATTGTATCAAAAAGATACAGAAGTCAACCTAAGGAGGTTCCCAATTCAGCAAAGATAGGACAAATTTGAACATTAATAAAGATAATTGCAATAGATTGAAATGCATCAAATATATTTTAACATGAGTTTATTTTATTTCTTTTGAAATAAAGAAAGAAACCCACTGGAAACAGTTCCTATAGCACACACAAACAAAAAGCAAGCAAATATTATATGCCCGCTGATAGTACACAGCACAACCTATAAGCGATTCTTGCCAAAAAAAAAAAAAAAGTCTAAATCTGATCAAGTTTTTTAATTTAATCACCATTTTGTGGGGAATACAGGAGATAGAAGAACATTATAAATATTACCATGAATATGAAATTAGCAAATATTGTCTCTGTCACTTTAATGCGTTTCAAGATCAAAAAAGAGATACAAGGTGAAATTAAAGATTAAAAATATTTAAGAAACTTCATTAACCAATTACATACAATAAATGGACCTTATTTGGATATTATTCAAAGAAAGGACATAAAAAATTTCATACAAAAATTATAGAAACTTAACTACTGACTACATACTTGGGATTGTTAAAATTGTTAATATATTAGATATGGTAATAGTTTATGCCTATGTTCACTAATGAGTCTTTATCTTTTAGAAATTCAAACTCAAATATATATAAATTAAAGGTATTGATGATTGACTTCAAAAAACTTAGAGTTAAAGATGTAGGTCGAAGAGAGATAAAAAAGAGTGGTCATGAAATGATCACTTTTGAAGTTGGTTGGTGAATATATGGGGGCTTGTTACATTATTCCATATACTTTATTTTCTAATTTTTCATAATGAAATGAAAGAAAAAAATCTCATATATTTTCTCCTTCTCCAGTCTCACATCAGCTGCTCATTTTCTTTTCCTAAAATATTGCTATAGTAACTAGTGTTATCAACGTGAATTTTCACCTCTAAGATTTACTCAGAACACGCTCATTAGATTCATCCTCTAAAAACCCTAAAAAACAACTTTTTTCACAAGTAGCTACTTTGCTCAAAACTTGTAAGTGATTCTCCACTTTCCTCGAAATAAGTGATCATAAGTCTGTTCAAAATAAACCATCATTAGTTTGACATCAAAGACACCTTACAATCTGTTTCCATCCAATTCTCTGAACACTTCCCTCACTTCTTTTTATGAACTTGATGCTTTAGTCAAAGCATTTGTCCACTTGTCTGCTTGTCCTGGAAACAGATGTGGGAACTCCACCTCCACTCCTGCTCTTACAAGGCTGTCTGAGTAGTTGCCCTTCCTCTATATTTATCTTAATTTGTTCCTTCCTTGAAGGTCTATTCAAGTCTCACCTCCTCCATGTAGCTTTTCCTAAAGACTTTTCAACTATGGTCAACTGTCTCTTATTTGAACTCCAGCAGCAATTACTTTCCTATAACTCATTTTATCACATGCTACTCTACATGGCTAGGGTATTTTAATGCCCAGACTCCACCCTCTTTGATGTCAGGGAGTGTGTCAGATTTCAGTGTACTCAAGCACAAACTGTAGAGCCTTATACAGAATAATTGCTCAATAAATGTTTGTTAATGTTGCTGCTGGCCTTGCTGCCATTATTAATGATTGTGGTGGTGGTGATGATAATGACGGTGGTGGTGATAACGATAAAGGAAGTTCATTTGACAATAATTGCCAGGATCCCAAAATTTCTTCATTGAGATGACCTTGAATCTAAAGATTTACGACTGAGTTAGAGTATTGATTCATAAAACTAAATATTCAACTTGCGTTTGGTCCTAGAAGTCATTCCATATGTCCCAATAACCTAGTACTGCCAATTAAGATGGATTAAACATACACACAAACAAAAAGAAAAACAAGAACAAAAACAAAACCCCTATTTCAAATTCTTCATTGACTTTTTACTCCTTAAAGAATTACAAATGTCTTGATAGAGGATTAGAGGTTTACAGTCTGGCCTAAAATCCAAAATCAAATTTCATTCTCATTATTTCCCTATATGTACTCTGCTTCAGTTAAAATAGTCTAATTTTAAATATATTTGGAACCATTTCTCTTCTTTCTATTTCCATTAAACTTCCTTAGTTTAGATCTTCATAATTTCTTGGATTGTTTCAATTCCTTTTCAAATCCACCACCTGGCTTCCAGTCATGTTCCCTTCCAGTTCATTCCCCACCCACCCTTCACTAAAGCCCAAGAAGGATTTATCCTGCTTAAAATTCTTGTATGACTTTCTTAGCTATAAAGGCTAAATGCCTTAACATGGTGTACAAGACCTTTTATGATATTCACTTTCATTACTTCAAATGTCTGCTATATGCTATGGGCTTCCCATAGAGTGGCAAATACTCTATGGTCTATCCCTATATTGTCTAGTGAGAGAAAAGGAGAAGAAACCCACACACATAAACATATGATAAAGACCAACAGGAGCCATGATAAAATGGGGGGGTACCATGAGAAAGAAATATAGGGAGATCTAATTTAGATTGAACAGAAAAGATCTTCCTGCTGATGTAACATTTAAGTTGTTTCCTTCATGTGGAGAAAAAGTTACTAAGAGTTTTATAAATCTCAGAGGTTAGAAAGAGAAGTGAAGTTACAATATATACCATCTGTTTATGTTTATTACCTACTTGATAAATTATAAAAAAATTGATAGCAAGTTAGCTCTCTATATAAATTATGATAACGCTTTGTATTATGTTTTCCATTTTGTCATGTGTCTTTTATTTTTATAAATATTTTTCCCATTAGAAGTTTAAGAGTTAAGCAGCATTCTATAGACCTAAGGCTTTGTGTTTCCTGCTTTCCCTTAATACTAGATTATCAGTATTTCAGATATACAGATATACAGTCTTTTCTACTTTTAAAATTTAACACTTTAATCCACCCGATTTTATTTTTGATAGTTATGAGAGGGGAGCTATCTGGTGTTTTCTAAATGGTTAGCCATTTATTGAATAATAATAATAAGGACTAGCATTCATGGGGGTTTACTATGAGCCAGACACTCTGCCAAATGCTTTGTATTTATTATCTGTTAATTCTTACAACCCAACAGGGTAGGTAGTGTTATGCTCCTCAACTTTCAGACAAAGAAGGTGAAGAGCAGTTAAGTGATTTGCTCAAGGCAATACAGCTATTAAACAGAAGAGGTAAAATTAGAACTAAGAGGTATGACCCAAGAATCTATTCTCTTCACAATTAATTTTTAATTTACAGTGACTTCCAGAATCCTTGTCTTGCTCATAGATTTGAAAGGTCTCCTATGCCATATAATAAATTTCTGTTTTATATATTTAAATATGCTTCTCCTTGGGCCATTTCTAGGCTTCACATATATACATATGTATTGACATGTATATGCTTTTACATTGGTAATTTTAAGCTGAATAAAAGATTAGTTATCACTTCCTTTTGCTCCATGTTTCTACGCTTCTATCAATTGATGCATTTAACCAAATTATTTTTGCATGTCAAAATGTGTTCACCACCTGTAAGCTAAAAATTACCTTTCTTGAGCTTATCGGCTATTTCTCCGTCGCATTTTCTCACCTTATTCTATGCCCAACTTGATTGTAGAATTTGCTCTAACAATGTTAAATCTCATATAAAATGGTTACATTTTTTATAACTTTGTAGTAAGAACATTCTTGTAATATAAGAATAGATTAGTTTCTAATTGCTATCTGCTGTTCTGATGTATTATAGTTCTACGACATTGAAGACACCGGAAAATTAGAAAGACATTCTCCTAGGCTCACACTCTCTGCTATTAAAGTACAAATATTATTTGCTCTCACAGTGTGCTACACAGAAAGCTCAGCTGTAATTTCGAAGAACATAATATATGTTGATGCATCATGATCTCTTGAGATACTCTTTAAGAGGAACATCTCCTCAATGTTTCTCCATAGGGTTATTGAATTTCCATAGGCTCCATCTTTCCTTCCTTAGCAGAGCTGCTGTATTAATCACAATTACCACCTGCTCTATTATAGACTCCTTCAAATGACTTCTCTCAACTTAATATACTTATATTAGATGAAGCTATCAGTGAGTTATTGGGACACATTCCCTGCTCTGTTCATTGCAAACTAGCTCTGAGTTGGCCACTTAAGGAAACTGCATTAACTCTTTCAGACCACCAGGGTGCCATTTAGGGCCCTCATGTAACATTTTCCTTAAACTAGGTCATCATGATGTCATTTAATCATTTTAGAGCACTGAAATAGATATTTATGAGATGGCCTCTCAGAGTCTGAAAGAATTAGTGTAGTTCTCCATAGCCTATGACCCACTCTGAAGTCAAAT
>NC_062566.1:74730000-74767500 GCF_022837055.1 Prionailurus viverrinus
ATTTATTTTATATAACTTTTCATATACACTTCTTCTGACAATGCCTGGCACATAGTCTGTGAGAGGCGATGATGGTCTGAAGCAAGGCTTTGCATAGGATATGGAGATGATGTGCTGCTATTTTCCATTGTCCCCAGTTCCATTCACTAGACAGTCTTCACCTCTAGACTCAGCAGGGCTAACCCTGCATCCTCTATTTTCCTGATTGTTAGGAACAATCATTACAAATGGTAAGTAAATCTTAGGTGTCAGTGTTATCATCTAAGGATGTATATAAATAAGAAGAATAGAAAGTGGAATTTTGAGGTACGCCTGTGTATAATGAATGTATGGAGGAAGAGGAGCTTATGAAGAAGACTGAGAGTTAGACTTTTAGGTGGTGAAAACACTAAGAGAAAATGGGACCAAGAGAGAGTCACAGAAAAGACAAGGAGAAGAAATATCAAGAAGAGATAGGGTGCACCTCGGTGGCTCAGTCAGTTGAGCATCTGACTTCAGTTCAGGTCATGATCTCACAGCTCGAAGGCTCCTGAGTTTGAGCCCTGCATTGGGCTCTGTGCTGACGGCTCAGAGCCTGGAGCCTGCTTCGGATTCTGTGTGTGTCTCTCTCTTCCCCTCCCCTGCTCGTGCTCTCTCTCTCTCTCTCTCAAAAATAAATAAACATTTAAAAATTAAAACAAAAAAGAGATGCCAAAAAAAAAGGCTAGATGAACAGCATCAATAGAACAAAGGGAATACTGGAAAGCATCTGTTGAATTTGTCATATCAGAAGTCAACAATGACATTACTGAGAGCTCTTTCAGTGGAGTGATGAGGAAATAAATCAGAACAGAATAAATTGAAAAGAACAGGAGGTAGAAAAGTTTAGAAAATGAATATCAACTATTCTTTTTAAAAGGATAGAACTAGTAATTCTATAAACTTAAGAATACTTTGATTAAGGGGAACCTGGGTGACCCAGTCAGTTGAGAGTCAAACTTCTGATTTCACCTCAGGTCGTGATCTCACCGTTTGTGAGTTCAAGCCCCATATTGGGTTCTGTGCTCACTGCGTGGAGCCTGCTTGGTATTCTCTCTCTCTCTCTCTCTCTCTCTCTCTCTCTCTAAATGAATAAATAAACTTAAAAAAAGAATACTTTGATTAAAAAAAAATTCAACAGTGGGGGCACCTGGGTGGCTCAGTTGGTTAAGCATCTGCCTTCAGCTCAAGTCATGATCTCACAGTTCATGAGTTCAAGCCCCACATCAAACTCTCTGCTGTCAGTACAGGACCACTTTTGATCTTCTGTCCTCCTATCTCTCTGCCTCTGCCCCACTCACTTTCTCTCTCTAAAAAATAAATAAATAAACTTTAAAAGAATTCACCAATGACCTGATTAAGACTCCATGTAATTGTGGGGTGCCTGGGTGGCTTAGTCAGTAGAGCATCTGACTTCAGCTCAGGTTGATTTCACAGTTCATGGGTTTGAGCCCAGTGTTGGTCTCTGTGCTGACAGCTCAGCGCCTGGAGCCTGCATCAGATTCTGTCTCCCTCTCTTTCCGCCCCCTCCTTCCTCTCTCTCTCTCTCTCTCTCAGAAATGAATAAACATTAAAAATATAAAAGAGGGGCGCCTGGGTGGCGCAGTCGGTTAAGCGTCCGACTTCAGCCAGGTCACGATCTCTTGGTCCGTGAGTTCGAGCCCCGCGTCAGGCTCTGGGCTGATGGCTCAGAGCCTGGAGCCTGTTTCCGATTCTGTGTCTCCCTCTCTCTCTGCCCCTCCCCCGTTCATGCTCTGTCTCTCTCTGTCCCAAAAATAAATAAACGTTGAAAAAAAAATTAAAAAAAAAATATAAAAGAAAACTCCATGTAATTGTTCCTAGGAACTCAAAAAGGCAATTGCTATTCTTCAGGTTTTCTTTTTCCTTCTGTAATGATACTATTTACTTCTTAGTCATTTCCAATGTACCTACCTGGAAAGTCAATCCAACAATGGGAAGAAAGAGAACTTATGTATGTGATTTTTTTTCCCTTTCAACAGGTCATTTACTGACATTGAAAAAATTTCCTCACATCCCCAAAGTAGAAGACATATTGCATTAATAGTTTGTGTTTGGTTAATATGGATTATAGAAAAATAATCTGTCAACAGCTGGTTCTGTCATTCCTTTCTTACCAAGAATGTTGCTATAGATTACCAAAATTAAAGGAAATTATAGCCAGAAGTTTATATTATTCTGCCTTTGTTTTGAAACCTTAACATTCCCCTTCCAGTCTGTTTTATACTTCTCTAAAGTACTTATACTTTCTTTAAACCCATCTTCCCAGAGTTTCTGTCTAAAGTGCTGGTATAGAAAGAGTCGATAAACTCATTCACAGTAACAAATGATGGCAAAACCAGTCTAATGTGTTACCTCTCCCAAGATGGCTTCATATACAAGAACTGAAGTCCAGTAATGAATGTCAGTATGAAGAAGTTTAATTGTATAGGAGGATGAAACATCATAGCTATCTTACCAAATTATCACAAATAGGATTTACCCTACCTGAATATAAGGCCAACAGTACATTGTATTTTAAGCTAAGAGAACATATACCTACAGGGAATAGATTTCCATGATGGAAGGGCAAGTTCACTTTTTGTTGATATTTTAGAAATATTTCCAAAGAGATAATCACTAGGTTTTCATTTAGACATATGTGATGACACAGTTGAAGACTTCAAAGGAGTTTGTGTAGCAGGTTGACTTTTGATACTGTCACAATTCTATGTCTGTTTTTCTTATGAACATGTGAGAGCATTTCAAAGAAAATGATGGAAACTTCTAAATTAAAGGTACTTCAATGTTGATCAGGCTATAACCTAATTAACATTTTCAAGGCTTCCACTTCTTTTAGATAAATGGCAGGCCTTGACTGGCAGCCACAAGACAGCTCATGAACATGATTATGACAAAATAATGTGCCTTTGTCAGACAAAGACTTTGAGTACTCTCTTGACTTAATAAAGTTAAGCACCACTTATAATCAGTACTTCACTTTGCTTTTTTCTATCATATAGCCTGTTGGTTGTCCTGTTGTTCTAGCAGACATCTTGCATAGGTGTTCACTGGTACTCTCCCACTGTGGAGGCACTCAAATTCTCAAGCTTCTAGCTACTACCAAGTTGCACAAAATGTAGTTTGACTTCTTATTAACCTAGTATTCATCATCATTGCTTAATGTACCAAACCTTCATAATCCCCAATATCATTTCATTTTGACTCACATTTGTATGCATTGAACAAGATTGAAAAAGTCCTCTGAGTTTCAATTTAAGTGTTAAAAATTGTCACTGAAAGTGCTTACTTCAGCAGCACACATACTAAAATTGGAACGATACAGAGAAGATTAGCATGGGCTCTGCACAAGGGTGACATGCAAATTTGTGAAGCATTCCATATGAAAATAATAATAATCACTGAAAATATGAGTCATATAAGCTAAAACCAACTAGCTTTAGTCTTGAAAAATCACATAAAGTATTTATGAAATGTATAAACCCTAGGAAATTATTTTCAAACAATGATAGGTTTGAATACAATTTAATCAATAATATCATATGTAACTTAGAAACTTTTATTGATGAAAATTTTGGTATTCTATTATTCCATTAGCAAACCATCCTTACTGAACACCTTTGGGATCTTCAAAGGTACAGAATAAGATTTAGTTTTGTGCTTTGAATTTTTTCAATCATTCTCCTCTAAAATTATTTGCATGCAATAGTTAACCAGTACATACTTTAAATTGAACAGAAAGTACAGTAGGTTGGACTTGGATATAATAAAAAGATTTTTATTATTTATTGATTTAAGTAATGAAGAAATACATTTGGGAAAAATTATTTCATGAAACATTACTTATAGAGTACCAATATGAAGCCCATTGAGTTCCTCTCCTTTTTTTACTTATTTTTTTTATTCTTTCTATCCTCCTCCTATTTAATTTTTCTCTCTTGGGAAGACAGATTGTCAAAACATCAAGTAAGGTCTCCTAGGATTGCTTGTACTTCTGAAAGCTCAGTCTTCGCTGCTATATCTTTGGCTTCTTTGTGTTTTTGTGTCATCGGGACTGAAGAGATATGTGATGGTGGAATTCTAGCTCAAAAGCCAAAAGAATGATTAAATAAATTGGGTGGCATAGATATTTGAGAAGACAGGTAAGCTCTTGATGTTACACAGGCTTTTTCACGACAGGAAAACCTCACTTTGTCAACTTGACAATTAAACAACAAGATAACTCTTACGCACTTCAAAACACATTCCAAACTTGAGAATCATAGTGGAAAGGCTTTGCCTTTTTTCCAGTGCTGCAGGGAAACTGTACAGGGGTTTCTGAATGGAGGAAGAGGTACAGAGTTTGTGGGATTTTAAACATTATACAACTGATGAAGGTACCTACTAACCAGAGGAATTTAGAATGATCTTTGATTATAAGGTAGTACATTTTTAGATACATGTTTGCTTATCTGCAATGCTTAGAAGAAAACATTCCTGTTCCTCCTTGTGTTCACTATATGGCAATTTTGAGAAGTTATCAGTGGAAGATTTTAGAATCCAAACAAATAGCTTTAAAAAATTAGAGCGGTTGGGGCACCCTGGTGGCTCAGTCAGTTAAGCATCCAACTCTAGATTTCAGCTCAGGTCATGATCTCACAGTTGTGAGATAGAGCCCCACATCAGCACAGAGCCTGCTTGAGATTCTCTCTCTCAAAATTAAAAAAAAAAAAAACTTAAAAAAATTAGAGTGGTTTATTTGGTTTATAAATTCACAGAATAATACCCCACAAAGACTTAGGAATACTTACTATTTGTCAGGCTTATAATGTGGCTGACATTGAGTATGATGATTTTACTTTACGATTATAACATATATAACAGTTATGTTAATTGCTATGGCTTTGGATTTCAGAAGGGAGGGTAAGTGCTCTCAGGTTTAACTCTGAAATTTTTGGGAAATGAAGATGAAGTGCATTTGAAGTGTCCCTGTGTGCATATCTCTACATGACTCTAAACAACTGGAAATCCACTTGGGAGAGAGTCCATGACAGAATGAAGGCATGACTTCCAGGGCCAAGCAACTATTTACTCATATCACTGGGCCTGATAAGGAAAATAGGATATTTTCAGAGGAGGAAATACTGCTATTACCTGCCTCTGACTTAATAAGGGGTAAACCCTACATGTGATATGTCTCTAGGATCAGGCAGAGCCTTTTGGGGTTTACCTACAGTTAGATACATATCTATATCCACATCTCTATCTATCTATCTTAGAAATATAATTACACAGGGGATATTTGTTAACAACCATACCAGTATTTACCCAGGATCAAGTCTAATTTTGAAGACATCAAGCCTTTTCCACTCCTATAAACCTCATTTTCAGAACTGGGAAGGGTATTTGTGTCCATTTGTCTGTTGATCCTGACCTTCTCAAATTCTTCTCAAAGCCTTGGATACCCTTTTGATTCAAATAAAATAGGATTGGGGAGACTTTTTCCAATGCTTTATAGCATCACGGTACAAATCTAATTTAGGAACATCCATCCAAAATACAAAACTTGAAAAGGAATGAGTTACATATAATTGCCTTGCTTCCACTCACCTATTTTGGTTTTATGTTTTGTTTTGTTTTGTTTTGTTTTGTTTTAGAAAACAAATCTTCCTTCAGTAAATAACCAGTAACTCGGTATCAATCGTATAGAAGAAAAACATCCTGCTCAGTGGCCTACCTAACAATATATGCTGTTTGCCACCTACAGAGCCACATATACTAAAGTGCACTAAAATGACTGTACAGGACATAACTAAAACGAATCCATTGTGAGATTTCCTACCAAATCCAGAGTGTTCTGGGGGCATTAACTGAACAGAATTAAGGAATGACTGTTGATATAGGTGGCTACAGAAACAACTACTCTCCAAGCATTTGGACAACCAGCTCTAATAAATTTCTTTCTCAGTAGTTTATTCTATGGACTGGAGATAGCCATCTGAGATACCTAGAGAAATCACAAGCAATCAGACAGTTATCTTTATATGAGGTACTACATCTTAAATACAAGATTAAAGATACCATGCTGTTACGACCTAAAATATTAAAGATGTTTTTTCAGTTGTAGTTAGTTCAAAGGATATTACTATTTCTCAATATTTCATTCATTCTTAATCACTGGCAAAATGGCCGTTCACTGGTAAATTTAGGCAACAAAACAGGGTTTTTAGTTATTATTAAAAAATGAGATTTCTCTTTAGTTACTTGTATAGTTTGGAAAATTCAACTCTATTTACATAGTAGTTACTTAAGTGATACTCATTATTCTGAATGACCTTTTCTTTGTTATAACTTCTAACCAATTTAGCAAAGCCATCAAATTCTTCAAGTTAACCTGGGAGGAAGTAACAGTTTTCTCCTCTTACTCATCCAAAATAATAATAGTAAGAAACCATTTTTCTAAACGCTATTTTATACCAACGCATGCCTATGAACTTCCCTCCCTATTTCAGAAGCTTCTCTTAAGTCATTATAGTAAGTCCATCCATGCCTCAATTTAGCACAACAATTATCTAGTGTTTCCTATATACAAAACATGAGTAAAATATGACGTTGTCTTCAAAGAGTTTATAAACTGTGTATAATTTCTGTTATCTAGCTGCATATTTTAGTTCAAGTGAGTCAGCAAACTTTGAAAAGCCTGACTTTATAATGTTATCACCAACTTGCAAGTTTAGATCAACTTTAGTTGTTGCTAACCTTAATAGAAATACAGCCTATCTTTTCAAATACCATGCAACCTTATTACCACTTTTGCAGACGAAGGAAGTGAAACAATATGGGTCAACTGAGTTGCTCCGTGATTAATGAAGCAAAAAGTAGAACTCATTGTCTCCTTGTATGTTTAACCAAGAGCTCAAGAGATAGTAAATTGTGAACAATTTAAATTAAATGGAAGTGTTAAAACTTATCGGAGCAATTTTGAGTCAGGTATTCTAGTTAATAAAGGATAACCAGAAGCAATTTTAGTTGTGTGCAGTATTTGTTATACTCTAAGAATGGTATAGTTTGCTTCAAACAATGATTAAAAAATAGAAATAGTATCCATCAATGGATATATTTTCTTTTTGAATTTACTGACAAAAAAAGGTGCAGATGGCACCCCAAATAAGAGACTGGCATGGATCAGTATCTTCTCTGTGAAAATGACTAATGTATTACTATGCTTCTGCCAGAACTTACATAAAGAGACTGCCAAAAATGATCATATCATTATCAGCTAGTGTTCCCAATTGTTCACTGTTTGTATCACATATGGATCCTCTGAAATGCAGAACTCCTACCTAAAGAAACCCTAATATCATTATAAAACATGAACTTTTGCATGTTTTTAAAATGTTTTAAGAAAACTGTATTTGTTCTACAATAAACAGACATATTTTCCTGGTGTCAGTTAAACAAAAAACAGTGCAAAAAATAAATGAGATTCAAGTTTCAAAAGTTATATTTGGAAAGGAAAATTAGGATACAAAGAAGATTTGGTGTAGATGTCTATATAAACAAATCAGCTTTGTTCTTTCACTCCCTGTATATTTTTAGCTATCAGCCATCTACTAAACATCTAGTACTAACCATTTGGTCACAGAGGGCCATTGATTTCTCTCAATTTGTGAGGCTTTAATATAGATTAATTGAATGTGATGGTGCAATACACCCAATTCTCATATTATATCCCATGACATTAAAGTGAAAAGAAGATGAAATAAGAGGTTCATCTGGTTATTTATTACACAGTAAGCACTGCTTAGCTTCTCACTGGTGCAAAAGTTAGTTCATTTTTACATGAATATACATATTTACATCATCAAATAACAAGGAACTGGATATTGGTATTCTTCATACTCACGCACAAACACACACATACACAGACACACAACCTTTTATACTATCAACTATAAAATACTAGAAATTGAGACATAGATCATCTTTCTATGTAAAATATTTCAAGAGGAAAATGACAGTTGGGTAGAGTGTAACTTGAAAAGTACTCTTGGGGAATGGGGAAGGGTTGAATATGTGAAGCACAGAGGAATTTTAGCGCAGGGAAGGTGTTCTTTATGATACTGTAATTGGGGATATATGACATGGTACATTTGTCAAATCCATAAGACTTTAAAGGAAGAAGAGTGAAACTTAATAAAAGTTTTAAAAAAGACATTTAGGAAGTCAAGGGATCACAGAATATGACAAAAAAAATCTAACTACATTACAAATGTATGAAATAATCTCACTAAAGGTGGTAAGGGGAAAATGCTGACCTAAATAACTGGAAATGAGTGTACTCTAACACCAAACACAAAAGAAAGTGTGCATAAATACCATATTGTAGCTCATAAAGTTGGTAAAGTTTAACAATTCTGAAACCACTATGCATGTATGCTGGAACTGAATAAGCAAATGGGTGCTAGATGGTAAGAGCCAGGTTTCTCACTGTCAGAATGAGAAATTATAAGTGAGCAAGAAAAAGCTAGAATGATTCATGTGGGAGTGTATTAGAGACATCAATTTGAACGTAATATAGATACAGATGGCTATATATATATATATATATATATATATGTAAAATTCCTTCCCCCCTCTCTACATATATGTAGATATACATACACATACATAGATATATACAGTGAGGGGGGTATATAGATATAGAGATTGATATAAATATAGATACAATATGCATGCACACACACAGGTTATTTGATATATTTTTTTCTTTGCTCTGTCAGATGAAAGGGCCTAAAAGCAAAGACATCCCAGTAGAAATGAGTATAACTAGTACTCACTTGGTTTGTACCACCATTTTCCAATGGAAAGAATCAGAGTTGCTTGAAAAACTGGTTGATTCTAGCACTGGGCAGAAAATATACAAAATGAGGCTAGAGTGTATACTGATGCCAGAAAGTAAGGAAGTGTTAACAACATACACACACACACACACACACACACACACACACAAAATGGGGGTATATCAAAAGGACATAGGAGCCAACTAAAAGAATTCCCAGTGGCCAAAACTGACACAATTTGAACAAAAAAAATAAGTAAAACAGCATTGGATTTTAGTCCAAAATCTAAAATAAATATTCACAAATCCATACTGACATATAAATGATTGAATAAATAAAAGGGAGATAATAGACAAATCCCCAACGCAAAAGAATGCCAAATAAACTATGTAGATATTTCTTCCTCACTGAAGTGGATGATAACTCTCCACTTCTTTATTTTTATTTTTTTTAATGTTTTATTTTATTTTTGAGAGACAGAGAGAGACAGCATGAGTGGGGGAGGAGCAGAGAGAGAGGGAGACACAGAATCCAAAACAGGCTCCAGACTCTGAGCTGTCAGCACAAAGCCCGACCTGGGGCTCAAACCCACAAGCCATGAGATCACGACCTGAGCTGAAGTCAGACACTGAACCAACTGAGCCACCCAGGAGCCCCCAACTCTCCACTTCTAAAGTCTTGGCTTCTCAGTGTGACTTTCTTCATAGAATACAGAAAAAACAGGGGATTTTTAAATTTTTTTAAAATGTATATTTATTTTTGAGAGAGACAGGCAGAAAGAGTGTGATCAGGGGTGGGGCAGAGGGTAGGAGACACAGAATTCAAAGCAGGCTCCAGGCCCGGAGCTGTCAGCACAGAGCCCAATACGAGGCTTAAACTCATGATCATGACCTGAGCACAATTTGGATGCTTAATCCACCTGGCCACCCAGGCACCCCATAAACTAGGGATTTTTCAAAACTTAACTATCCAGTAAGGAAAATTTTCCAATACTACCTAATCCAAGTGATCAAAGACAACATCCACAGTAACGGATCATTTGACAAAAATGCCACTTTACCTCTGTGATCTCCCTCCTAAAATCCGAGTTTAATCACAATACAATAATCAGACAAGTCCTATGTAAGTGACTTTCTACAAAATACATAACCTTGGGGCGCCTGGGTGGCTCAGTCGGTTAAGCGTCCGACTTCAGCTCAGGTCACGATCTCGCGGTCCATGAGTTCGAGCCCCGCGTCGGGCTCTGGGTTGATGGCTCAGAGCCTGGAGCCTGCTTCCGATTCTGTTTCTCCCTCTCTCTCTGCCCCTCCCCTGTTCATGCTCTGTCTCTCTCTGTCTCAAAAATAAATAAAAAAAAAATACATAACCAACACTCTTTAAAACCCTTAAGGTCACCAAAATCAGAGAAAGTCTGGGAAATAGTAACAGTCAAGAAGAGTCTAAGGAGATATGACAACTAAATGTAAGGATCCTGGGAGAGAAAAAGGTAAATTAGGTTAAATGTAAGCCAATATGAATCAAGTATGGACTTCAGTGATTACTGAGGTTATCAATATTGATTCATTATTGTGTCAAACACCATACCACTGTAAGATGCTAATAATGAGGTACACTGGGTGTGAGTATATGGCAACTCTCTGTACTGT
This sequence comes from Prionailurus viverrinus, assembly GCF_022837055.1. Taxonomy (NCBI): domain Eukaryota; kingdom Metazoa; phylum Chordata; class Mammalia; order Carnivora; family Felidae; genus Prionailurus; species Prionailurus viverrinus. The sequence continues at coordinate 74,740,505 of NC_062566.1, forward strand.
CTTTGTAACTTTTCTGTAAATCTAAATCAATTATATAATAAAATTTTGTTTAATGAAAACTTGGTCTTGTGGATAAATTGAATTATGGATGAGTATTAAAGTGCTGTATTGTTACTGAGTATAAAAATGAATGGAGGGTAGAATTTAATAGATCAGAGCTCAGTAGAAAGATTTTTATTTGAATATCAACTTGAAACCCCTGTTTAGCTAAGCAAGTCAGGACTCCAACAAGAGTGTGAGCTGTCACAGTGCCATGAAAGCAGATGGCCATGACTGCACACAACTGGGAAACAAAACCCCAGGACCAGTTGGAAATAATATAGGATTCCTAGTCCAGGATGTCCAAATTGTGACAGACTTTTTGTTTATTTTTTACTTTAGTAAAATCAGTTTGTTGAATTAATTTCAAAGGATGTTATAGGTTACAAGAACACCCAATATAGTGATTAGAAAACAGTAAAAACTTCTTACTGGCGTGGACTATGGAATTACTTCTGCTTTTAAAAGCAAAAAGACAGTATCTGGTTATTCTTAATTGCATGCACTCCAGGTCTCTTTCACCTCAATCATTTGAAGATTTTAATATCTAGTATATACAAACTTGTATCCATCAAAACATAGCACATATTTTAAAAATACTATTATGATAAAACTACAATGACCTTAAGGAGAAAGAGCTCACCATTCCAAAATCATGGTAGGGTCCTATCCAGTAGATCTCTCAAGTCAACCTCAGTCAACATGATCTTTGAGTATTAGGTAACTGGTCTGTTTTATTTCTAATCATAAACCTTAGACATATCATATATATAGATTCCTGAAGAATTCTAAAATGAGCTTATCATCACCCACATCTTATTGATCACAAAAAATTCATACAAATACAACTCCAATTGCATTACATCGACATCTTTTCCCAATAGCCTTGTCACTGTCCATTCATATTTTCATCCAAATTGTATTCCCATAATTTATGACTAAGTATAGCATGACTTTGTATGACTAAGTCATATATCCAGGTGTATTTAATTTTCATGTGTAGAATACCAAATTCTAAGACAGTTGATTCAGCCATAACACCTATCAGTTTTTTTTAAATGCTTTGTGATATATATATATATCTAGATAGATAGATAGATAGATAGATTTAAAAATAGTAAGCCTTTTTCCAAGGCCCAAGGTAAATTGCCACAGTCCCACAAAAATATTTAATGGACCCCAAAAGACTTTCCTAATTTTCGCCAGTATGTTTTACTCTCCTGACAGAATTCTGTATATGTTTCCCATATAAATATACCAGGGATGCCTTAAATCAGAGAAGTGATACAACACTATTAGCTTTGTGAGAAATTATATCATGGTTAAAAGCACAGGCTCCAGAACCACACTTCCTGGTCTGAAGCTCAAATCCTTCATACACCTGCTGTGTGACACTGAAGAAGTTACTATATATCTCTTGCTTCATTTTATCTGCAAAATGCTACCTTGTCATAATTTAACAATATGTTATTTACTACTAATGCAGGTAGAAACAATTCTACAAGAGCATGGTGCCCACCATATGGTAAGGTAAAGCTTCGTTGAATGAAGGAATAAATGAATGAACGAGTCATCAGTAGTAGAAAAAGAATAAATATGCACAAAAGGAAATATGGGTGATAGCAGTGGAAATTGTGAATGCTAACTGGAACTTTAGCAATTGTAACGATAGCAGAAATGTACTGGAAGTGTTGCTCAGTATTGGACCCAATGGAGCTAATAATGTCAGCCTTCTTTCAGGAGATATATCTGAAATGTTAGCTGTGTTTTCTCAACTTATTTCCACTCAAGATGAAACTTCATCAGCTTCACACCTAATATAGGTGTTCACAGGCTTTCAGTAAATTTAAGGTAATTTATGATTTCATCTTTCTCAAGTAATTTTCAATCAAGTAAAGTTATCCAACAAGACTGGAAGTTTCACATGGAAACATTTTATTTTAAGGTTTCATTAGTATGCGTAAATTCACAGCCCCTCCCAATCTCCATCCATTTTTTGCAAATAATTGAAAAAAAGTGACTCAACATATGTGGATACCAGTTTTTAGGTTAGCAAATAGGGCATGGCACTTTAAACGTTTTAAATGTGGAAGATTAACTGTGCTATAATTTAATTTCTAATAATGAGCCTGATTCTCCTTCCAAACTGAAGATAACATCCTGTGGTAAACATGAAAAACAGGAGCATGTCATAGAAAGCATATTATAGCATGAGGCAGGACATCTGTTTTCCAGTCCCTTACTCACGTCTTATATGTAATGAATTTTATGTCACTTGGCCTCAGTTTCTTCATCTATAGAACAGGAATGATACCCACACAAAAACAGAAGCTTAACCAAATCCTTGCATTCACTCACTGTCTATTACGCCCCTACAATGTGCCAAGGTCAGACTTTTTCCTACTCCTCTGTGATTTTTACAAGGGCTCACACAGGTATGAACTAGGAAAGGAGCACTGGAACAATCAGCCACAATGGGTGACATGGGAGTATGGCTACTTACTCATGTATCTTACTTGTACATCTGGTCCTGCTTGGGCTCAATCTGAATGTCCCATTCTCAACTAAGAATAAGTGCTGCTTGGCAGTTCTGACCAAATCTAGCTTATAGTGAATGTTTCCAGATACTTGGTCACTTGGTGTTTGCTCAAAAGTCAAGCATTCTAGGGTGCCTGGGTGGCTCAGTCTGTTAAGCACCTGACTCTTGATTTTGGCTCAGGTCATGATCTCATGGTTCATGACTCCAAGCCCCATGTTGGGCTCTGTGCTGACAATGTAGAGCCTGTTTGGGATTCTGTCTCTCTCCTTCTCTCTCTGCCCCTCCCCAGTTCTCCCTCTCCCTCCCTCCCTCCCTCCTTCCCTCCCTCCCTCTCTCTCTCTCTTGCTCTCAAAATAAATAAATAAATAAGCTTAAAAAAGGAACATACTTTGTAAATCACGGTCAAAAAAAATAAATAAAAAAGTCAAGCATTCCATTTCATTAAGGACCAGTACCATGTTAAGAGCTATTTCTCAAAGACTGTATAATCTGTGCTACACATGGCATGGTGTTCCAGATTCCATTAGCCTTCAACTGAATTCTCCCATTGGGTCCTGTCATTATCTCTATGCTTCATCTTTTCCCAATACTAATACCTGACTACCTTAGAGTCTGCTGGATCATATGGTTCACATGGCCAGGCTGAAGCACTGCAGCCTGGAACTGCAGACCTATTGGCCGATCCCAGCTCAACTTAAAGCTGGCAGCCTCCCTGTCACCCACTACTACAGTAAGGAAGTACTCTTAGGAGTGGGATGTGCTGTATCCAGAAGCCAAAAAGGATCTACCAAGGTACTTGGTACTTTGTGTAGGGATGCAAGATGCAGCAATTTATCTTTTACTTTGGAGGAGATATCCCAGCACACTGCTGGCCAGTGTACCCATGAATTTCACAGGAGTAGCAGCTTCTTGAAACTGACTACAGATTATTTCCCATCCTTGGAGTGCAGGTGTCTTATCAAATCCACCAGCATTCTAGCCACCTTTTGCCTATCCTGTCCAATCAGCATTATGTCATTTTTGTAATGGATCTCTGTGACATTCTGTGTGATGGTCAATGCATTTCAGATTCCTTTGGACTATATTCCGACAGAAGCAAGAAAGTTCATGTATCCTAGAGGCAACTGTTTCTGATCTACTTTTCTAAGTGGAATGAAGAGGAATGAATATGTCAAATTACTGATCACATACCACGTACTTGAAATATTAATAATCTGCTTCCAACAGTGATATCACAGAAGGCAGAGAAACCATTACCAAGACTACTACTTGGTTAAGTCTCCACTAGTCTATCAAAAAAAAAAGTCTGCACTAAAAAAGTAACTGTAGAGTTACTCTGCAGGATGGGGTTTCTATAATCCCAAACTAAACAGAAAATAAAAAGAAATATGATAAGGTAAATATGGCGAAATAAACAGAAACATGATAAAGACTCCCATAAGTACAATGGTTAGAACTTTGATAGTGGCACTAATCTCCCTCCAACACCTACCATGATAGCTTATATTCCACAGACCAAGTACCCAGTGTGAGTTTTGTTCCAACTGCCAAGTATATCAGTTTCAAATATATATACTTGGTAAGTGGGAATGACCACGGAGTGGGTCCACAGACCCAGTGATTATACTGGGAACAAGATCTTACCCAGGACTTCCTGAAGGCCTGTGCTCTAAATAAGATGCCATGACATGACCATAGGACTATTTCTTTGGGTTCCATCTTTCCAAACATGTTAATGAGCCTACATCTGTGACTATATCCCCAGTAGTCAGTCTGGACTGAGGAGGAAAGCCACCATTGAATTTCTTCATGATCTTCATGCCCCTCTTATTGGTATATTCCTGATGGCTTTGAATGAATGGTATTTCCTCTGAACCATGTTGAGGAACACAGTCCTCTGATGGGTTTTCCATTCTTCCATAAGACATCCATCCCAGGATGCCTAATTCCCTCAGACCCTTTATTCCTTTTTTCATTATCTTCCAAGGTAACTCAGGATTTCATTCCACTTTGCTAAATATTGTACAGCTTCTGAGGATCACTTTAGCAACAAGTTTGGGCTATTCCCCTGGGTTTCCTATTATCATTTTAATCCTGTATCCCAAGAATGCTCCCAAATCAATAAATTCTTCCTATTTAGTTTTACATTCTAGCCCTCTTGATCCCTGATGTACTCCCCTGGCTCCTGCTGATACACACTAATGAATTTTTGCAAATCTTTTGTCTTTTTCCCTCCTTTATGAGGCCCATCTGGATTATACAGAGATTTAATCCTAGTTAGCACCTTGGCAACCAAGACAGAAGGTGAGGATAGTCCCTGAGGGAGGCACCTGTTAGCCTGTGGAGGAAAGACTTCAGTATCATACAGTACAGGGAAGTCCTAGCTGTTATTAGGGAAGGGAGACCACTTCTACAAGCCCAAAGAATCTATGGGTTCTACAGAACCAATATCATCACAAGAAATAAACCATATGCCCCATTCCATTTTCACAGTGCTAGGTATTCCCCACCAGGGTTCTGACCTTTGCATAACAGACCTGTACTGGTTGAGTATTCAGATGTCTCTGGAGTTCTGCAACCCTAATAATGACATCTTCAGGCTGCTGCTCTATATATCTGCTTTTCCACTGCAGAAAATAAGGGCCTTCTTTATAAGTTGCCATGAAGGCTCTTTGGTTATCATGCTTAGTCATTTATTGCCCTTAGTCTGTCATTATCTTTCTGTAAGACATGTACATGACTTACCAATAACCAGCCAATTCTGTCTTACTGGCATTGTTTCCATCATATCTTTCAAACACCTGCATTACTGCACTTGCCAAAGCATTTCCTTACAGGGACATTTTTCCAGGTCACCCCTGGTGAAATGCTTATCAACTACTAAATTGTGCCAGAAATTCTTCATGTCCCATCTACCAACCAGAATAGCATCATTTGGACTCACCAGGCTATAGGTGAGCCAATTCCAAATGAACTTACCACAGCCACAGTTTCTCAAACCACTTTCAGAACCACTTATGCTAGACCAGGTCCTCCAAGAAGCCAACGTCAAGGCAGAATTAGAAATACAAGAAACCAGCAAGTGAACATAAAAAAGGAGCCAGAAGAGTCTGGGAAAGCCATAAGACTGTGATACAGATCCGACACTTGTGAAGGAGAATGGGAAGGAAGGAAGTGCGTTTGGAAAAACTTTAGACTGCAGTGGAATTCTAAGGCAGTTCAGAAGGTGGTGGGAGTCCTGGAAATAAAGCCGGAGTGCTCTCACGTTTCCCAAGAATGGGCCTCTGTTAATGTCCCCTTCACATTTCTCATTGGCTAAGAATAGGCTGTGGGAGGTGCAGTGTCAGGGCAAACACAAGGATGCATTTTAGAGAGCAGCAGCTGAGGCTATGGGTCAGTGATGCTCTATAGTCTGCAATCTAAAAGGTACATTTTTGGGTCACCTGGGTGGCTCAGTTGGTTGAGTGGCTGACTTCAGCTTGGGTCATATCTCACAGGTCACGTGTTCGAGCCCTGTGCCAGGCTCTTGGCTGACAGCTCGGAGCCTGGAGCCTGCTTCCGATTCTGTGTCTCCCTCTCTCTCTCTCTCTCTGTCCTACTGCTGCTTTCTCTCTATCTCTCTCTGTCTCTCTCTCAAAAATAATAAACATTAAAAGACATTTAAAAAATAAAGTAGGGGCACCTGGGTGGCGTAGTCGGTTAAGCGTCCGACTTCAGCCAGGTCACGATCTCATGGTCCGTGGGTTCAAGCCCCGCATCGGGTTCTGGGCTGATGGCCCAGAGCCTGGAGCCTGTTTCCGATTCTGTGTCTCCCTCTCTCTCTGCCCCTCCCCCGTTCATGCTCTGTCTCGCTCTGTCCCAAAAATAAATAAAAAACGTTGAAAAAAAAAAATTTTAATAAAAAAAAAAATAAAATAAAAAAAAAATAAAAAATAAAGTAAAAGATACATTTTCATCACTGCCACAAGAGATAGCATTTATTGGACACATAAAAGATTCCGGTCACCATTCTAAGCACACAGTAGGAATTACCTTTTCAATTTTTCACAGCAACAATGTTAACTTTGTTTTTTTTTTTTTTTTTTTTTTTTTTTTTTTTTTTTTTTTTTTTTATGAAATTTATTGACAAATTGGTTTCCATACAACACCCAGTGCTCATCCCAAAAGGTGCCCTCCTCAATACCCATCACCCACCCTCTCCTCCCTCCCACCCCCCATCAACCCTCAGTTTGTTCTCAGTTTTTAAGTCTCTTATGCTTTGGCTCTCTCCCATTCTAACCTCTTTTTTTTTTTTTTCCTTCCCCTCCCCCATGGGTTCCTGTGAAGTTTCTCAGGATCCACATAAGAGTGAAACCATATGGTATCTGTCTTTCTCTGTATGGCTTATTTCACTTAGCATCACACTCTCCAGTTCCATCCACGTTGCTACGAAAGGCCATATTTCATTTTTTCTCATTGCCACGTAATATTCCATTGTGTATATAAACCACAATTTCTTTATCCATTCATCAGTTGATGGACATTTAGGCTCTTTCCATAATTTGGCTATTGTTGAGAGTGCTGCTATGAACATTGGGGTACACGTGGCCCTATGCATCAGCGCTCCTGTATCCCTTGGATAAATTCCTAGCAGTGCTATTGCTGGGTCATAGGGTAGGTCTATTTTTAATTTTCTGAGGAACCTCCACACTGCTTTCCAGAGCGGCTGCACCAATTTGCATTCCCACCAACAGTGCAAGAGGGTTCCCGTTTCTCCACATCCTCTCCAGCATCTATAGTCTCCGGATTTGTTCATTTTGGCCACTCTGACTGGCGTGAGGTGATACCTGAGTGTGGTTTTGATTTGTATTTCCCTGATAAGGAGCGACGCTGAACATCTTTTCATGTGCCTGTTGGCCATCCGGATGTCTTCTTTAGAGAAGTGTCTATTCATGTTTTCTGCCCATTTCTTCACTGGGTTATTTGTTTTTCGGGTGTGGAGTTTGGTGAGCTCTTTATAGATTTTGGATACTAGCCCTTTGTCCGATATGTCATTTGCGAATATCTTTTCCCATTCCGTTGGTTGCCTTTTAGTTTTGTTGGTTGTTTCCTTGGCTGTGCAGAAGCTTTTTATCTTCATAAGGTCCCAGTAATTCACTTTTGCTTTTAATTCCCTTGCCTTTGGGGATGTGTCAAGTAAGAGATTGCTACGGCTGAGGTCAGAGAGGTCTTTTCCTGCTTTCTCCTCTAAGGTTTTGATGGTTTCCTGTCTCACATTTAGGTCCTTTATCCATTTTGAGTTTATTTTTGTGAAGGGTGTGAGAAAGTGGTCTAGTTTCAACCTTCTGCATGTTGCTGTCCAGTTCTCCCAGCACCATTTGTTAAAGGGGCTGTCTTTTTTCCATTGGATGTTCTTTCCTGCTTTGTCAAAGATGAGTTGGCCATACGTTTGTGGGTCTAGTTCTGGGGTTTCTATTCTATTCCATTGGTCTATGTGTCTGTTTTGGTGCCAATACCATGCTGTCTTGATGATGACAGCTTTGTAGTAGAGGCTAAAGTCTGGGATTGTGATGCCTCCTGCTTTGGTCTTCTTCTTCAAAATTCCTTTGGCTATTCGGGGCCTTTTGTGGTTCCATATGAATTTTAGGATTGCTTGTTCTAGTTTCAAGAAGAATGCTGGTGCAATTTTGATTGGGATTGCATTGAATGTGTAGATAGCTTTGGGTAGTATTGACATTTTGACAATATTTATTTTTCCAATCCATGAGCAGGGAATGTCTTTCCATTTCTTTAAATCTTCTTCAATTTCCTTCATAAGCTTTCTATAATTTTCAGCATACAGATCCTTTACATCTTTGGTTAGATTTATTCCTAGGTATTTTATGCTTCTTGGTGCAATTGTGAATGGGATCAGTTTCTTTATTTGTCTTTCTGTTGCTTCATTGTTAGTGTATAAGAATGCAACTGATTTCTGTACATTGATTTTGTATCCTGCAACTTTGCTGAATTCCTGTATCAGTTCTAGCAGACTTTTGGTGGAGTCTATCGGATTTTCCATGTATAATATCATGTCATCTGCAAAAAGCGAAAGCTTGACTTCATCTTTGCCAATTTTGATGCCTTTGATTTCCTTTTGTTGTCTGATTGCTGATGCTAGAACTTCCAGCACTATGTTAAACAGCAGCGGTGAGAGTGGGCATCCTTGTCGTGTTCCTGATCTCAGGGAAAAAGCTCTCAGTTTTTCCCCGTTGAGGATGATGTTAGCTGTGGGCTTTTCATAAATGGCTTTTATGATCTTTAAGTATGTTCCTTCTATCCCGACTTTCTCAAGGGTTTTTATTAAGAAAGGGTGCTGGATTTTGTCGAAGGCCTTTTCTGCATCGATTGACAGGATCATATGGTTCTTCTCTTTTTTTTTGTTAATGTGATGTATCACGTTGATTGATTTGCGAATGTTGAACCAGCCCTGCATCCCAGGAATGAATCCCACTTGATCATGGTGAATAATTCTTTTTATATGCCGTTGAATTCGATTTGCTAGTACCTTATTGAGAATTTTTGCATCCATATTCATCAGGGATATTGGCCTGTAGTTCTCTTTTTTGACTGGGTCTCTGTCTGGTTTAGGAATCAAAGTAATACTGGCTTCATAGAATGAGTCTGGCAGTTTTCCTTCCCTTTCTATTTCTTGGAATAGCTTGAGAAGGATAGGTATTATCTCTGCTTTAAACGTCTGGTAGAACTCCCCTGGGAAGCCATCTGGTCCTGGACTCTTATTTGTTGGGAGATTTTTGATAACCGATTCAATTTCTTCGCTGGTTATGGGTCTGTTCAAGCTTTCTATTTCCTCCTGATTGAGTTTTGGAAGAGTGTGGTTGTTCAGGAATTTGTCCATTTCTTCCAGGTTGTCCAGTTTGTTGGCATATAATTTTTCATAGTATTCCCTGATAATTGTTTGTATCTCTGAGGGATTGGTTGTAATAATTCCATTTTCATTCATGATTTTATCTATTTGGGTCATCTCCCTTTTCTTTTTGAGAAGCCTGGCTAGAGGTTTGTCAATTTTGTTTATTTTTTCAAAAAACCAACTCTTGGTTTCGTTGATCTGTTCTACAGTTTTTTTAGTTTCTATATTGTTTATTTCTGCCCTGATCTTTATTATTTCTCTTCTTCTGCTGGGCTTAGGCTGCCTTTGCTGTTCTGCTTCTAGTTCCTTTAGGTGTGCTGTTAGATTTTGTATTTGGGATTTTTCTTGTTTCTTGAGATAGGCCTGGATTGCAATGTATTTTCCTCTCAGGACTGCCTTTGCTGCGTCCCAAAGCGTTTGGATTGTTGTATTTTCATTTTCATTTGTTTCCATATATTTTTTAATTTCTTCTCTAATTGCCTGGTTGACCCACTCATTCGTTAGTAGGGTGTTCTTTAACCTCCATGCTTTTGGAGGTTTTCCAGACTTTTTTCTGTGGTTGATTTCAAGCTTCATAGCATTGTGGTCTGAAAGTAAGCATGGTATAATTTCAATTCTTGTAAACTTATGAAGGGCTGTTTTGTGACCCAGTATATGATCTATCTTGGAGAATGTTCCATGTGCACTCGAGAAGAAAGTATATTCTGTTGCTTTGGGATGCAGAGTTCTAAATATATCTGTCAAGTCCATCTGATCCAATGTCTCATTCAGGGCCCTTGTTTCTTTATTGACCGTGTGTCTAGATGATCTATCCATTTCTGTAAGTGGTGTATTAAAGTCCCCTGCAATTACCACATTCTTATCAATAAGGTTGCTTATGTTTTTGAGTAATTGTTTTATATATTTGGGGGCTCCGGTATTCGGTGCATAGACATTTATAATTGTTAGCTCTTCCTGATGGATAGACCCTGTAACTATTATATAATGTCCTTCTTCATCTCTTGTTACAGCCTTTAATTTAAAGTCTAGTTTGTCTGATATAAGTATGGCTACTCCAGCTTTCTTTTGGCTTCCAGTCGCATGATAAATAGTTCTCCATCCCCTCACTCTCAATCTAAAGGTGTCCTCAGGTCTAAAATGAGTCTCTTGTAGACAGCAAATAGATGGGTCTTGTTTTTTTATCCATTCTGATACCCTATGTCTTTTGGTTGGCGCATTTAATCCATTTACATTCAGTGTTATTATAGAAAGATACGGGTTTAGAGTCATTGTGATGTCTGTATGTTTTATGCTTGTAGTGATGTCTCTGGGACTTTGTCTCACAGGGTCCCCCTTAGGATCTCTTGTAGGGCTGGTTTAGTGGTGACAAATTCCTTCAGTTTTTGTTTGTTTGGGAAGACCTTTATCTCTCCTTCTATTCTAAATGACAGACTTGCTGGATAAAGGATTCTCGGCTGCATATTTTTTCTGTCTAGCACCCTGAAAATCTCGTGCCAATTCTTTCTGGCCTGCCAAGTTTCAAAAGAGAGATCAGTCACGAGTCTTATAGGTCTCCCTTTATATGTGAGGGCACGTTTACCCCTTGCTGCTTTCAGAATTTTCTCTTTATCCTTGTATTTTGCCAGTTTCACTATGATATGTCGTGCAGAAGATCGATTCAAGTTACGTCTGAAGGGAGTTCTCTGTGCCTCTTGGATTTCAATGCCTTTTTCCTTCCCCAGTTCAGGGAAGTTCTCAGCTATTATTTCTTCAAGTACCCCTTCAGCACCTTTCCCTCTCTCTTCCTCCTCTGGGATACCAATTATGCGTATATTATTTCTTTTTAGTGTATCACTTAATTCTCTAATTTTCCCCTCATACTCCTGGATTTTTTTATCTCTCTTTTTCTCAGCTTCCTCTTTTTCCATAACTTTATCTTCTAGTTCACCTATTCTCTCCTCTGCCTCTTCAAGCCGAGCTGTGGTGGTTTCCATTTTGTTATGCATTTCGTTTAAAGCGTTTTTCAGCTCCTCGTGACTGTTCCTTAGTCCCTTGATCTCTGTAGCAAGAGATTCTCTGCTGTCCTGTATACTGTTTTCAAGCCCAGCGATTAATTTTATGACTATTATTCTAAATTCACTTTCTGTTATATTATTTAAATCCTTTTTGATCAGCTCATTAGCTGTTGTTATTTCCTGGAGATTCTTCTGAGGGGAGTTCTTCCGCTTGGTCATTTTGGATAGTCCCTGGAGTGGTGCGGACCTGCAGGGCACTTCCCCTGTGCTGTGGTGTATAACTGGAGTTGGTGGGCGGGGCCGCAGTCAGACCTGATGTCTGTCCCCAGCCCACCGCTGGGGCCACGGTCAGACTGGTGTGTGCCTTCTCTTCCCCTCTCCTAGGGGCAGGATTCACTGTGGGGTGGTGTGGCTCGTCTGGGCTACTTGCACCGTGCCAGGCTTGTGATGCTGGGGATCTGGCGTATTAGCTGGGGTGGGTAGGCAAGGTGCTCGGGGGCAGGAGGGGCAGGCTTAGATCGCTTCTCCTTAGGTGATCCACTTCAGGAGGGGCCCTGTGGCAGCGGGAGGGAGTCAGATCCGCTGCCGGAGGTTTGGCTCCGCAGAAGCGCAGAGTTGGGTGTTTGCGAGGAGCGAGCAAGTTCCCCGGCAGGAACAGGTTCTCTTTGGGATTTCGGCTGGGGGATGGGCGGGGGAGATGGCGCTGGCGAGCGCCTTTGTTCCCCACCAAACTGAGCTCTGTTGTCAGGGGGCTCAGCAGCTCTCCCTCCCTTTGTCCTCCAGCCTTCCCGCTTTCCGAGCAGAGCTGTTAACTTATGACCTCCCAGACGCTAAGTCGCGCTTGTTGTGGGAACACAGTCCGTCAGGCCCCTCCGCTTTTGCAAGCCAGACTCGGTGGCTGTGCTTGGCCGGCGAGCCGCCCCTCCCCCCCGGCTCCCTCCCGCCAGTCCGTGGAGCGCGCACCGCCTCGCCGCCCTTCCTACCCTCTTCCGTGGGCCTCTCGTCTGCGTTTGGCTCCGGCGACTCCGTTCTGCTAATCCTCTGGCGGTTTTCTGGGTTATTTAGGCAGATGTAGATGGAATCTAAGTGATCAGCAGGACGTGCGGTGAGCCCAGCGTCCTCCTAAGCCGCCATCTTGCCGCCGACCTTAACTTTGTTTTTTTAATTATTTTGTTTTTGTAGATGAGGCAACTGCATCTAAGTGGCTTGCCCAAGTTCACACAGCCAGAAAGTAGCAAAAATCGATTCAAACACAAATCTCTCTGGAGGCACAGCTAGATGCCTTTAACCACTTGCTTCCTATCTTCAGAGGGCTTAGAATCTGGCAGGTAAAGACACATGAGAACAGGCAAACATAATAAAACATGAATCTTCTTAATTAAGGCTGATAATTGCAAATTGTCTATAAGAAAGACTGCTTTGGTATATCTGGAGAAAATCAGTGAATGCTTTGACTTATACCTAAAGGAAGAGTAGATATTTGTGTAAAAAACAGGATTTCAGGGAAACAGGGAACAATGTTGAACAGGAAGAAGAATGTAGGAGCGTCACAAGGCTAGTTCTCGCATAAACTTAAGTATTTTCGGATTATTTGAAGCACCAGTAAGAGTCCTGATTCTTCTCAAAGGGTTGAAAAATAAGAAAACTGTTCAGTTCAAGCTTCTAGCAAGAGGCAACTTTTTACATCAGAAAAGGTTGAAACAAATATTTCCAATGCCAAAACAGGTAAAGGGGATGTTGATCATAGCAAATAAAATGCAGACGGGGAACAGTCAGTTGAAGAGTAATATCTAAAGCAGCAGTAATAGCAGCGGCAGCCTGCTGCCATTCCCAGAGTTAAAAATAAAGCCAGCATTTGGAGAGAATGTGGGAAGGAGGCAAAGTCTGCAGAAGTCAACTGAATGAGAGTTGGTACTAAAAGGTGTCCGCGGAAGCCCCAAAGACAAATCACTGCCCACAATTTGACATACACCCCTTGGCATTAAAATCAATAATAGATAAATAACTTTATTTAAAAGTAAATACCTCAAAGGGTGCCTGGGTGTCTCAGTCGGTTAAGCGTCCAACTTAAGCTCAGGTCGTGGTCTCACTGCTTGTGTGTTCAAACCCCGCATCGGAATCTGTGCTGACAGCTCAGAGGCTGCAGTCTGCTTCAGATTCTGTCTTTCTCTCTCTCTGCTCCCCCCACTCATTCTCTGTCTCTCTCTGTCTCTCAAAAATAAATGAACATTAAAAAAAATTTAAAAGTAAATAAATACCTCAATGCCTGAGTAAGGAAGGAGCAGTCATGAGAAAAGGATTTGGGCTGAACAAGATGGAGATTTTTCTCTTATAGAATAAACCTAATAAGTGTTAAGATTCTTATTTCCAACTACCAGTATCTTAAATGCCTATATCATTCCCACCTCAGTAATTCACTCTCACAGAAATTAAAGCATGGATACATGGAAATGGATATATAAAACAAGGTATCTTGTTTGTTATAGAAAAAGTTAGAGATCAATATTGACCTATAGGGGAATAATTATGCTATGATATATCAAAATGTACCAACCTGGAAAAAGTTACTTATGTGTTCAATAAATACTTAGTGAGAAATGACCAAGGACCAAGCATTGTGCCAGGAGCTAGGGACACAGAAGTGAAGAAGACTGATATGGTCTCTGTCCTTACGGAGTTTGTAGTCAGGAAAACTAGACAGATAAATACCAAGTATCCAATGCTGCATGCAAACAAAAAGGAAAATAAGACGTTGTGATAGAGAATCCATGAGGATCACAGATCCAAACAGATGAGAGGGTATAGGATCCACTTATAAGTGAAAGAATAGATCTTTAATAGCAGGAAAGACACAGCCTGCATTTTAACATATGAAAATAAATAAGATGATGATAATGGAGCTAGGCATGTATCTATTTACTGGTCAGAAGATGAGGGAATTAGTTCTCATCCACTATTTTCTATTTTCCTCCATGAGTTATATGCAAGTAGAGGATGGAGAGATATCTGTGAGGTGGAAGGTGAGAAAAAAAATAAGGTAAACATAGATAATTGCATACAGTGCAGATATGCATATTAATTACTCTTGCTGTAATTAATATATTTCATTCTCTTTGTTTGGCTTTCCACTTGGCAAAACCTCCAGGTTTAACACATGTGAAAAAAAAAAAAACTGTGGAAATGACAAATACAACAATTAAAAACATAATGAGATTTAAACAAGGATGTATACATTGTGAGCAACCAGGTAAATAGTGTTAAATAGAATTACATTCAAATTATTAAAATAACTAAAGTTGCAAACAAAATATGACTCATTTTAACATTATTTACCAAATGAAACAAACTAAAATGAATCTTTTCCTAAAATAATTTTTTAAAAAAAACATTACATTTTAAAGTGTCTCAAATTTTTTGTTTTATAAAACATATGGGCAGGTAGGAAATTTAAAATAAAAAGCAGAAGTTTTTGTACAGTCTAAATATAGATATGGTAGTGTGCCAGGTTTTAGCTGAAATTTCTCTATATATAACCTGTAATGGGTCCAGTATTTACTTTTTTTAATGTTTTGTTTCTAAAGAACATATAATGTAACTAATTAAATTCCAATTAATGAGGTTTTAATTTTTAACTGTTTTTTAATGTTTAAAAAATTTATACACCCTTTACCCATTTGTCTTGTTCCCTATTACCTACCTCTGGCAAAAACCAATCTGTTGTCTGTACCTATGAGCCTGGGTTTTTGTTTGTCTGTTTGTTTTTTGAGATTCCACATATAAGAGACAGCATACACTATTTGTTTTTCTCTACCTGACTTAATTTATTTTTCATAATGCCCTTCAGGTCCATCCATGTTGTTACAAATGGCAAGATTTCATTCTCTTTTATGGAGAATGTGTATATATACATTTTCTTTATCCATTCATCCATCACTGGAAACTTCTTTAACAAAAAAATGTTAAGGGGACTTCTTTAAGCTAAGAAGAAAGGGTTCTAATTGGTAATAAGAAAACATATGAAAGAATAAATCTCATTAGAAAGGTAAATAAATAATAAAAGCAGTAGATAAATAGTAAAGGTAATAAAAATAGTATGAAAGTTAAAAGAGGAAAGTAGTCAAAGTAACTATGATTAAAATAATTAGTTAAGGGATACACAAGTAGAATATGATATCAAATCATAAAACATATAGAAGAGAATAAAAATGTTGAGGTTTTCAATGGGATCAAAATTAAGTTGTTACCAACTTAAAATAGACTGTTACAGATATAAGTTGTTATAAATAAACCTCATAGTAACCACAAAGAAACAATTTATAGTAAATATGCAAAACAGAAAGAGAAAGAAAGTATATCACTAAAAAAAGTCATCAAACCACAGTGGAAGAGGCCAAGAGAAGAAAGAAAAGAGAGGAATTACAAAAGCAGTCAATAAACAATAAAAGGACAACAATTATATACTTATCAATAATTACTTTAAATGTAAATGGACTAAATTTACTAATCAAAAGACAGAGTGGCTGAATGGACAAACAAACAAATAAACAAACAAAACAAGACCCACCTATATGCCACCAAAAAGAGAATCACATTAGATGTAAGGACACACAGACTGAAAGTTAAGGAATAGAAGATGAGATTTTTATATTTTCTTAATTTTTGCTTGCTCCATTTCTACCTAGACATATGAGGGGGACCTCAAAAGAAAGGGCCACCCAACCATAAAATAAGGGGAGAAATCAAACATACCAGTTTTGAAACAAAGAGAAACAGAAATTTGAATCAGTGTTAAAATTCTAAATTCTTTTAGGTTACTAACATAGCTACTGAATCAGAATTTCCACGGGGAGACCCAGGAATCTGCCATTTAAAAAAAAGCTGCTTGGATATTTTTGAAGTAGATAATTTTTGACATGTTGAAAAAATAATGCTAGCTCAATTTCTCAATTTCAAATTATATTTCATACTGATGACTTTAGTACAAAAGGGGTCAAAAACATAACTTTAGTTAAGCAGTCAAACTTTGGATTCTTGGGGTGCCTGGGTGGCTCAGTCACGTATGCACCGACTTTGGCTCAGGTTATGATCTCATGGTTTGTGAGTTTGAGCCTTGTGTCAGGCTCTATGCCTGGAGCCGACTTTGGATTCTGTATCTCCCTCTCTCTGCCCTCCCCTACTGGTGCTCTCACTCTCTCTTGCTCTCTCGCTCTCAAAAATAAACAAACATTAAAAATTTTTTTAAAGAAATTTAAAAAACTTTCAATTCTTGATAATACTGTACATTGGTTGTCCAAAGTTTGGTAATGTTAATATATTGTAGACTTGTATAAATGTCTTGGAAACAAAGATTCCAACCTCAGTCTCCATACATAAAAGTCAATCTTTGATTACAGAGTATCTCTCTTTATGCTTTGCTATGTTGTTGTAAATAAAAAGCAGATTTTGTTAATTACATGGACAGTGTCTAGAATTGCAAAGACCAGAAGGAACCAATTCTTGTGACACTCTGAATTGAGAACGGTCTAAATGGAGACTTTGTAACACTTATATAAGATTGCCTTGGTGAATAAGCCATGAAAGGTATAACAAGAAAGAAATCCAACTGGATTGCTAAGGCTGATATCAGACAGAAGTGGTTGAAACACTACAGCAAAGAATTCAAACACAGCCAAGAATAAGCTGAAATCAATTTCATCCTTGGAGAAGCTAGATCAGTTAGCTCTTTATGCCAGAGTATTTACAAATTCAAGGAAAAGCTAGAAATCTGAATAAATGATGTTGTGAATGGTCTGATTCCTGAGGAAAGGTGGGACACTTAGAAGAGTTCAATTGCCAATCCTATAGACCTACCCTAACCAATAGGATAGTCACTAATCATAGGTGGTCTTTGCACTTGAAATGTGGTTACTGCAACTGACACACTAAATTTTTATTTTTATTTACTTTTAATTAATTTCAATTTGAACATAAAACTGAATACTCACATGCAAAAATAATAATAATAAAAAACCTTAATACAGACTCTACATCCTTTATAAAAATTAACACAAAATGGATCACAGATCTAAATGTAAAATGCAAAGCTATAAAACTCGTAGAATATAACAATAAAATCAAAATTACCTTGGGTTTAGCAATAACTTTTGAGATAACACCGAAGGCATGATCCATAAAAGAAAGAATGGATAAGCTGGGCTTCATTAAAAGTGAAAACTTCTGATCTGTTAAAGACACTATCAAGAGAATTATAAAAAAGTTACAGACTGGGAGAAAATATGTGCAGAAGCTATAACTCGCAAAGGACTATTATCCAAAGCATAGAAAGAACTCTTGAAACTCAACAAGAAAACAAACAAATGGAAAATACTGTTAAAAATAGGCAAAAGATTTGAAGAGGCACCTCACTAAAGAAGATATATGGATGGCAAATATGCAGCTTTATTCATAATTGTGAAACTCGGAAGCGACCAAGATGTCTTTCAGTAGGTAAATGGATCAATAAACTGGCACATCCAGATAAGGGAATATTATTCAGCACCAAAAAGAAATGAGCACCAAGTCGTAAGAAGACATAGAGGAAACTTAAATGCATATTACTAAGGGAAACAAGCCAATCTGAAAAGGCTACATACTGTATAATTCCGACTATATGATGTTCTAGAAAAGGCAAAACTATGGAGACAGGAAAAAGATCAGCAGTTAGCAGGAACTGTGTGGAGGGAGGGATAAATAGGTGGAACATCAAAGATTTTTAAGGCAGCAAAACTACTCTGTGTGAAACTGTAATGGTGTATGCATGTCATTATACATTTGTCCAAATCTGACAATACCAAGAGTCGGCCCTGATATAAAATATGATCTTTGGGTGACAATGATGTGTCAGTGTAATCCCATCACCTGCAATAAATGTATCCTGTGGTGATAATAATTTCTGAACCTAAAACTGCTCTAAAACTATTTTTAAAAAAAGCGCAATCTAAAATCTGATACATATGTGATTTAACTATTATAAAACCTTTAATTATGTTTGAGCAACTCATATATATAAATCTTTGTTTTCAAATCCTCATCTTATAAAATATATAAATAAAGATCAAGTATATTCAGTGAAATTTTAGTGTTCTAATTGAGAAATGCTGTAGGTAGACAAAATACTTTGGGTTTTGAAATATTAGTATAAGAAAAAGAATATAAACTATCTCAATAATTTTAATACTGATTGTATGTTGAAATGTTAATACTTGGATATATATGGTTAAATATGGTTAAATATATTATAAAAAATAATTTCACTTGTTTCTTTTTACTTTTTAAAATGTAGATGCTAGAACATTTAAAAGACCCAGGTGGCATGCATTACATTTCCATTGGACAGAAAGGCTTAGACAACTTTTAATAAGTTAGACAACTTTTGGTAAGTTGTTGGATATGTAAGTCTTACCTAATTTGCCATGTATTTTTGTCATTACATTGTCTATTGAAACAAAACAGAGAATCTTACATGTAATAACTGTTATTTAAGTTCCACAAGGAAACTGAGGATTGTTATCTGCACACAGAGAGACCTAGGAGCAAAGGATATTTTTTTGAAGTCATAACAAAAGGGTACTTCTGGAAGATGGCCTCAACAAAATAAAGCTATTGTGTCTATCACCATCTGCTAGTTTGCCCCTGCCCCCAAACACCGAAAGGGAACACACAGACATGGGCAGAAAGACTAAAATCACAATTCATTTGAAAGGACCTAATAACTTGAGGACAAAGATAAAGATCAGCAACTAGAAACTGTATAGAAAGGATTTTTTGATAATTGATCTTTGTGATAAGTTGCAAATAATTAAAATTCTGATACTAAAGAAGTTCTGAAAGGTAAAGCAGATAAAAAATGACCTTTCAGAAAGCCATGCAAAAAGATCAGAACTCTCCTATATTCAAAATTTCATTACACAACTTCAAAATTATTTTGAAAACAGAGATAGAAAAGTTGGGGCTTGCATTAAAAGCATAGTTCTAAGTTAAATGTCACTTTGTTACCCACAGAAACCAACCTAGCTGGAAATCTAATCAAATGTATTATTTAATAGAAAAATAATATGTGGCATTTTGTGATGTAAGCATTCATTCAAATTGTATTTATTCAATACCTCACTGTAAAAAATATCATGTCAAATGTTTTGGAGAATGCAAAAGTGAGCTATGTAGGAGTACTTCCCTCTAATATTAAGGAACTATCTATTCTCAGAAAATACTGTTTTCAGATTTCATCCACACCACCCTTCCAAATTCCTTGTCTTGGATTACTGAGCCTGCTCCTAGGCTCCCAGCTTCCCTAGCTTGGTTCTGTATTTTTGGATAAGGTAACTGAAGGTTTCCTTTACTAACCCATGGAACACTCCTCTCTGGTATCCTGATGAATCTCAGCTACCCACTCTCTACTCGCATTTTCCTTTATCCTCACACACAGCAGCATGTGGCAGACGAACCCCAACAGTTAAGGACCCCTGTAAGTGCAGCTGTCAGTCTAAGGTGGAAAGAAATGGAAGTAAAAGTAGTCTGAGTTAATCACATCAAATGAGAAACTTCTTGCTTTTTACTCTCTGCTTCCTACCCCTCTAAAAACCATACAAAGAGGGCAAAAGTACAATTTTCAAAAACTGATCTACCAGAAACCTAAGTGGAAATGTATATACTAAACAGAACATGCTAACAAATGTAATTGAGAAATAGTTTTTCTAATGGTTGTAATTATGATTATAATCATGCTTTCCCTCCTGACCCCTCACCTTGAATGATGGATGAATATAGTATATAATATACTTGTGTCAAAAAAAAATAAGACTCACCTGTTATAAAAGCTAAAAGCATGGAATTAGTATAGCATCTGGCAGATATTTATTAATCTTGCCAACTAAAACAGATGGGAAGTCAGGCATTAAAATCTGTTTTTTTATGGCCTGGAATGACAATGAACAATAGGTCAAATATTACACTAAGAGTGGTAATTGCCCTTTATTTAGAAAGAATAAAATGGGTATCTTCAAACATTCTTTGTTGGAATAGTTATCCTATCTCCATGAGAATCCAGACTAGTTTATGTACTTTTTAATTTACATGATGAAGTATTTTGAAAAGTTGGTCATGAAATTTTTATCCTAGAAAAATAACAAGGATGGAAGTTAAAGAAGAGTATTCTACCTTATGATTAATATCTTAGAACACCAATTCCCTAATATTATCTACAGATCCAAGGACTCCAGAGTAAATATGAAACTACTTTGAATATCAGTGTTACACATACACACACACATACAGGGTTTATTTATATGACATACAGCATTATGTTCATAAATCTTAATCCACTGTAAGAATTTAGCCTTCTAAATCTTCAATGCCATTTCTGGTCCTTGGCTTCCACTCCTGGTTTCTCAGTTTCTGACTCAGACACACTCACGTCTTGGAACATCAGAATCTCATTGCAATTCATCCACCAACTTGGCAATCTTTAATCACATTGTTCTTTTTTTATTTTAAGTTCAAACAGATTTGCTTTAATGTGTAATGATCTCATAACCTCTTGAACCTCCAAAATATAGTAAAATGTATGTTTTTGCCATCAGAGGGATATAAAAAATAAGCTCCTGTGACTTTCAGGGTTGTTCAGCCAAGGTTAGACTAGTTTGGGAAATCTGGAAACTCTCGAAGGGTTAGGGCAGAACAGTGGGAGCAGTCAACTTCCCAAGTGTATTATAATGGCCCTTGGGGCGACGGAAATAACAGATGCCAAGAGGTGGTGCCTAAATCCTGCAAAAATCTAAGATTGAGCGATTACGTTAGTAAAATCCTCAGATGAAGTCCTGAGGACAATTAAGGATGGAATATAGTTAACTACAAAATTCCTATGTGGTAGGAACCCCACAGATCATAGATTTTCACAGAAGGTTCATAGCTGAAAGAGTAAGCCAAGTTTTTATTCAAGTGTTGGGAATAATATGGGACATTGAAGGATAGTTCTTACGGACTGTGTCAAATTTATATGTTGAAATCTAACCTCCAATCTGATGGTATTAGGAGGTATTTTTGGATAAGGTAACTGAAAATTACCATAAGGGCCATTGGGAGGTAATTAGGTCGTAAGGGTAGAACCCTGTTTAATGGGCTTAGTGTCCTTACAAGAAGAAGACAGAGAGCTAGCTCTCTTTCTGCCATGTGAGACTACAACTAGAAATTGGCAGCCTATAGCCCAGAAGAGAGATTTTACCAGAACATGATCATGCTATCACCCTGTTTCAGACTTTCAACCACCAGAACCTTGAAAAATAACTTTAAACTGTTGTTTAAACTAAAAAGGAAGGAAGGAAGGAAGGGAGGAAGGAAGGAAGGAGAGAAGGCAGGGAGGAGTTAGAGAAAAGAACAAACATTATCCCAGTTATAAAAATTCTTCAACATGGAAGTTACGGTGGTATGATGGATACACTAGATCCAAAGTATTGTAGGATAATGGACATCAATAAAATGGACACCGTGAACACTGATCATTCATTGTAAAAGTCTGCCAGTGAAAGAATTTTTAGATGGTAGGAAATATTTCAAGGAAAATATTTCAAATGAAAATATTTGCATTTTCTTATATTTTAAAGACCTTCCTTTTTTTTTTTTTTAAAAAAAAGGTATATTTGAGGGCAGAAAACATGAAACGAGAAGAGTAAGAGACTCAACATGATGAAATTGGTAAGTGTGCAAGCAAATTTCTTGGAACCTATCCCTGCTTTCCCCATTTCCACATTACAATGCCTGTCTGCTGCAGCCTGCCAGTAAGGTTTTAGGCAGAAAACCATGCTCAGAAAGCTTCCATTGTCTCATCAATTTACTTAGTAAGTTTATCTTGCCTGAGCGGATAATCACTAATTTACTCATATTTGAAATATAAATGGACTTTTAGTGACTACTAAGTTAACGTGTTATTTTTTTCAATTGTGTGTACATTTTAAAAAGAAAAAGAAAGGAGGGGGTGGTGGGAGGGGGGATAGGCTAAATGAGTGATAGGCATTAAGGAAGGTACTTGTTGGGATGAGCACTGGGTGCCCACTGGGCGGGAAGTGAGGAATCACTAAATTCTACTCCTGAAACCATTATTACATTATATTTTAACTAACTTGGATTTAAATAAAATTAAGAAAAAAATAGAGAAGAAAAATAAAATAAATGAAATAAAACAATATGTTCATAGCATTATCAACCTTCCATGTAATTAGAATGAAAATAATATAAACATATTTTAAATTAAAAAAAAAAAGAAAAAGTCTTACTCTGAAGAAATGATTCTGTAATGGGAATTTTAAACCCTGAAACAATTAGGCAGGCCAATATGAAGGGATTGTGTTGGATTAGAAGGTAGAGGGAGGGAGAGGACTTCCCCAAACTTTTCATAACACATAACTATTCATAACACATGTTTCTATGAAATTCAGAGATCTCGTCTATTTTACCTTTTAGAATCACCTACTTTTTAAAATTTTTTTACAACGTTTATTTATATTTGAGAGAAAGGGAGAGAGTGTGAGCAGGGGAGGGGCAGAGAGAAAGGGAGACACAGAATCCGAAGCAGGCTGTGGGCTCCGAGCTGTCAGCACAGATCCTGACGCGGGGCTCGAACCCACGAGCCATCAGATCATGACCTGAGGTGAAGTCAGATGCTTAACCAACTGAGCTATCCAGTTGCCCCAGAATCACCTACTTTGACATCATCTATTTTCTGTCTTGTTAGCATGTAATTCCTGATATATTCAGGAATTCGGTAGCCACAAATTAAAGACTATTCAGTATTAGAAGTCAACCTAAATATCTGCTAAATTAGAAGAAAATGCATTTAGACAGTAAAATTGTTATTTTTAAGTGTAAAATATATAAAATATTTTGTCTCCTCCTATGTAAAAAAGAAATTCTAATCTTTGCCACATTTCTTGTAATGGTTAACGTGGAAGAAGGCAGAAGAAGAAAAACAATAGCGGTTGACCTGGTTTTCTGATTTCGTGGTATCTTGTGTGCTTTTCAAACCTTGATCTTCCTTTGAACTGACAGAATACATAAGAGAAATTTTTAGATAAAATTCAGAGTGAAGTTTGATAAATGTGAAATAGTTCCAGTTAAATAAAATTAGTATCTGTTTTTATATGTCAGACCACACCAGAAAACAATGTATTTTGAATCCATATGTATTTTATTAAATATTTATCTAATATTTAGGTTTGGTTAATATTAAGGTTTTCGAAATTCAGAATCATTTAGTCTATGGAAACTTTTCCACTGTTGGTTTTTATTTTGTGTTATATCTCAGTTTTTCACGCCACCACCTTGACGTTTTTAAGTTATTTTTTTGTGACAATATCTGGCTATGATCACCCACATGAAAAGTTTCTCACAGCTTTTCCTCAATCCTAACTCTTACCCTCAAATAAAACACAAGGGGAAAAAAACTGCTCAGTTGGTTTCCTGGGCTCTCACAACACCACATATATGGTGTTAATCCCTTAAAGTCAGCAAACTGTTGATGTATGAAAAACAATATTCTCAAAGTGCAGAGGGTCAAGTAGTGGAAAGATACTTAAAATGATACAGAAGGCCCATGTCTCAACTACAAAAAGAATTACCGAACTGCTGTTTACAAAGCTCTGTTTTTGTATGGAACTTTTCTTGGCAACAGATGCAGTATTTATAGTAAAGTCTATCACCGTTTATTAATGTTATACATTAGAGTTATTTGCTACTCTAAAAATGATATGCTAAAATATGCCGAAGCATTTTCAAATAAAACAAGAAAAATGAACTGACAATTTATTAATTGCATTTCATTGTTTCATAATAGAACATGATAAACCTTGAATAAAACAACATAAATATATCAATTCCATTTAGCATAATTGTTCTAACCATTTATAATGAAGTCTCCAGAGAGTTCTTTTCTACTCAGTTTTCCTGAAAGTGCCAGAGAATTCCCCCTTTCTTTATTTCCTTCTGCCATTGTTTAAAACAGTTGCTTTCCAGTAACTTATAGGCAAGCAGAAGAATAAGGCAATAACCCAAATGTGCGTGTGTCCGGAGAACTGATAAACAACTTTCTAATCGGAATCTTTCAACTAAATGTCATTTGGGAAATCTTGCTGCAGGTATGGTGCATCTCACATGTTGCTTGTTCTAAGACTAAATGGTTCAAAAGACTAGTCTCAAAGCTCTAACAAGACACTAAAACAGGTGCATTAGTGAATGTATACCAGTGTCCCCGCTTACCATAAGAAGCAATTTCGCCATATGTTTTAGGTACTATGCTTTTAAGGAATGCATAATAAATCTGCTTCAGCTTTGAAGAACTGGTAGGGTTGTAGGAACCCCAAACAACTCCAGAGTGAGTTAGATACAGGGTCAACAGTCATGTTCTCTGTTAAAGACACATGGAGGAAGAGAGTATATTTACATAAAAAATTTACCATTTAAAGGCCATAAATTCTTTGACTATATGTTTGTGTTACTGACAGTTTTGTAAACATTAAACAGGAACACCTTCATCCTTAATGGGAGGGACCAGTCTTTATTTTAATACCAAGAGAGCGGTTGGTAGGAGACAAGAGAGCAAGTAGACACAACTGTGTTTGAAAATTCAACATGCAAGAAAGCCAGTAACTCACAGAAACAGAGAGGGGATGGATAGCCACATGGGAAACAATAAAAATAAATCAATTCTTTACATTATACATCAGGATAAGTTCTAAAAGGATCAGAGACTTGGCTGTCACAATAAATAAGTATAGCAAAACAAGCACTAGAAGAGACACAAATTAACTGCTCCATAACTTGTCCTTGGGGAAATCTTTCCTAACTATAATTCAAAATCCAGGAGGAATAAAGGGAAAATGGCTAATCTTTCTTACTAAATTTTAAGACTACTTCCCAAGGAAAAAACACCCTAAGCAAAGTAAAAAGACAAACTGGGGGAAGGGGGGAATTGCAATCATATCACAAAGGGGTAGTGTCCTTAATATATTATTTACTTCTAATAATAGTGGGGAAAAAGCACCTGAATTCTTAATGGTCTAGGGCTTTCAGCAATGTTCAGTCTTTCTTAAAATTGCAAGACCATTTCTCACCTATCAGAATGGATGCAATACAAAAGTCTGACAATATAGCGTATAGATGAGGCTGTGGGGGAAATGCATTGTAATACATTGCAGTCAGAATGCAAAATATCATAACCCATAAACAGAAGAATTGGCAATATGTAACAAAAGTACATATATATTTACCCTTTGAGCTAGAAGTCCCACTTCTGGGAAGCCATTCCAAAATTTACTGGTAAAATATACAGAAGTTGGTTTATTATAGCACTCTTTGCAATAAATAGCAAAAGCCTTGAAACAAAGCGTATGTCCACCAAATTGGGAAGAAGTCATGTACATTAGCACAAGGGAGCAATGTGCAGCTCTGCATGATAATGAGGAATATCTTTCTATACTACTATGGCGTGATCTCCAAGAAAGGTGAAAAATGTCAAGGTGAAAAACAGCATATGTCGTATGCTATTTATTTAAGGAAGTGAATATATGTACATATATTATTATAAAATTTACATTATGATATTGTAGTAATTAGTAACTAGTAACACAATTATATAACTTTGACATTATAATATCATAGTAATATAAAACTGAAATTATAAGATCAAAAAATATATTCTATAAAAACAACAATAACAAATATATAATGATCTTCCTAGGAGAAGAGGGAACAGGACAGTGATTAAAAACTGAACATTTCTGAATACGCTCTTTTGTAAATTTCAAGCGTGACTTTGAACCCGCTTCTATATTTTAAATAACTTTAAAGCAAGATCAATTTTAAAAAGTAACTTTCTAATTCCTAAAAGTCAAAGTAAAATCCATATGTCAAATTTTACCACAGCCACACAAGGAACAACTATTCCGAATAACCTGTAATTTTACTAAACGTTCCTAGTGGGGTATACTCTAAAGGAACCATAAACAGAAAATAAAATTTTGTTTTCAGTTAATGATTATCAATATCATTATACTGTAACTGTTAAGTATGTATTGTGAATTAAGGCAATGGGTAATTATAATGGTGTTCTGAAGAAACAAAGATTTAAACATAGAATTAACAAAATGCAATCGTAAGATCATTAAGGTTAAGTAAAATCCCCACAGTCTTGACTATGGATTGTGATAATAAGAATTTATGATTACATATACACAAAGGATTTAGGTATTTCCTACTTCTATCCACCAAAAGGTCTTGAGACAGTGACTAACACAGTAACAATGTGTACACTTAGCTCCTGGTCTTTAATTGCAAGACTTAGAGAAATAGCTAGTTCTAGGCATCAGACAAGAAATGTATAATATGTACCTGGATCGTCTTACATATCAAAAAGCAAATTTCTATAGGGGTTACCTGTAATGGACTCAAGATCTAATATTTTAAAAGGCTACTATTGGCCAAAGACTGGATGATCTAAACATCAGTAAGGATA